>NW_026014789.1:0-265152 GCF_020379485.1 Brassica napus | reverse complement strand
CATGCTCTCCCTAAACTCCCTTAAGCTTCCTCATCTCCGTTCCTCCTTTCAACTCCTTAGCTCTTCATACATATACTCAGCTCAACTCAACAATTAGGACTGAATATAACATTGCAATTCAAATCAGTAGTGCATTTCTTAACTGAAAGAAGGTTTGATGTGAATTCCGGAATGTAAAATGCTCTAGTGTTCTTATCAAATAGCTTTAAGTTTCCTATTCCCTTAATAGGTATCTTATCCCCATTTGCAATCATCACACATGATGTGATCATGGAAAGCACCAAGGACTGGAAGTATGAACCTGAACCTGAAGAGCTCGTAGCTGAGGATGCAACATTGAATAACATTTGGAAACAAGAATAATACATTAGTTCTTGGCCAAAGCTTGATCATCCAGACACCTTAACCATCATTCAAGCTACTCGACCTTCAAGCTGATCATCATCTAGGCAAGTAGCTTGTGTGTGCTCTTTTCCTAACCTTTGGTTTTGTCCCACTGGGTTTCCAAATGAAGGTTTTTAACGAGGCCACAAGTCTACTTCTCCTATCTCCTAGATGATTGATCTTGGTCTGTCCACATGAAGACCTTATGTTATATAATTTTATCTAAGTTTTTATGCTATGTTTTTATTTCGAAAACTCTAGTCTTTGTTGTGTTTCCAAGGGAGCCTTGTCTTTATTTTCCTTGTATTTTCGAGACCTTGTGCATGTACAAGGCTTCTCCTTTATATTCTGGTCGTGGCCCCTTGTATTATATCAGTATCTATCTTTTTATCAAAAACCTTTGTTTTCTCTTTTCTTCTTGCTTGTCGAGTTGATTGAGTGTTGGTGTGTAATATCCAACTTCTGGTGTGTAATATCCAGAGGACTAAGGGCTCTAGTTTGGTGTGTCATATCCAATCTATTGCCTAGGAGTATCAAGGAGCCTTTCCGCAGCCTCTTGTGTCACCATTCGATACACATACCTGAGAAACTTGAGTCTTTTGATTCGTTCTGCAAGGATTATCCCATCTGTTCCAGAGCATCATCCTAAGGATCTCATTAAGTGGTATCAGAGCAACTCTGGAAGGGAAGTGTTCATCTTTCTCTATGAATTTCGATTTGTCTCTTCATATTCATGCTAGAAACTGATAGATCTGTTTTGTGGCTGTCGAAATCTGATAGATTAAGGTTATCTGATTTCGTTTTTGTGTTAAAAACTCTTCATATACCTTGCTGAGAAAGTTTTCTGATTTACTTGATCAATCTGTTTCTGTTTCTGAAATTTCGAATTGTTTCTGTCTTGATCTACTCTGTTTTGATTAAACTTGATGTACTAGACTTGAAAGTGAACCTGAAATCAAAATCTCTCTGTTCTGTTTCGAAATCAATCTGATCTGTTAGGTTTGTGATTTATCAGTTCTGTTCAGATTAGTTTTGATCTGTTTTAAATCATTGGTTGAGTTTTTAATTTGTTCTGAGATTTGTCTAAGGTTTTAAGCTTCAGTTTGAATCTGTTTCTGGTTTTGCAAATTGATTTTTGTTTTCTCTGTAGAACTTGTTACTGCTGTGTGTTTGTTTTCTGTCTCAGGTACCATGGCAGGAGATCAGAAAGGAAAACTCACTAAGGAAGAAAGGCTGTTACTTTAAATCTATGAATGCTCATCTGCAGCAGATGATGGATAACAGCATGGGTGAATTTCGAAAGGAGCTTAGACAAAAGTTTCTGCAGCAAACTGATGATCTTAGGCAGAAAAAAAAAAAGAGAATGGACAATCAAAAGCTTGAGCCTAGACCACCAGATTCTGTTCAAAACAAGTCAAGTAAGCATAAGTGGTATAAGGAAGAGGAAGCAGGACGTGGACAACAGTCTTACAAACAGCCAGCCCACACTTCGAGCAGACCACATCAAGCTTCTCGCACTCCTAAATCAAATATTCATTCTTCTTACAATCAAATTGTCACTAAGCCTCAACTTTATGTTTTTACAGGGGAAGGTGATTATTTAAAGTGGGAAAGAACAATGGAAAAGTGGCTGTGCTACAACAAAATCCTGAAGAGAGAAGCATTGGCTTATGTGATGTCTCAGCTCAAAGGAAACGTTTTTAAGTGGTTGTTGCAAGAAGAAGATGATCGCAGGTACTACAAGGAACCAGCTATCACCACTTGGGAAGATCTGAAGTTGCTACTAAGGAAGAAGTATGCATCCAAAGGCCACACTTCTCTGAATTCTCCAATGAAGGAAGTCACATCTAGCAAGGCAGTAACCTGTTACATCAAAGAGAAAACCGTTAAACGTTCATGGTTCAGTGAAAAGGATAAGGAGGAGTTGTTACAAGTAATAATGGATGTTGAGAAGCAAGTCAAAAGGACCAACATACCACGTCCATCCATTGAAACAAAGTACCAGGAACCAGTTACTACTCTCTCAGAACTCAAAAATGCAGGACCAGACTCAGCTGCAACAATTCAAGAAGTCCAAACTGAAACATCTATGGAAAAGGAAAAATCGGAGACAGAACAAGAGTGTTCTCTTTTCTTACCTCAGTCTGAATTGAATTTCAATAATTCTTGTGATGAGCTAACTTGTCTTAAACCGGTGCAACCGAGTAGCCTTGTTTCAGTGTCACAGGTTGCAAAAGAAGACTCAGCAGAGAAAGAACCAGGGCAGTCAACACAAGGAGAAGAGTTGGAACAGCAGAAAAACTTGCAATCAGAAACTATTCATGCATCCTTGTCTTATGACCTGCAAAAGCACTGTAAGGAGTTTAATATGGTTACTTCTGTGCCTGAACTGTTTGTTGTGGTTACTACTCAGGATGTGAAGCGTTTTGGTCTCGAAAAGGTTAAAGATTTTTGTGTTTCAAACTCTGTTTATGACAGAATGCTTAAATCTTTCAAAGAACTTGAACCTGATAAACTTTTTGATCAAAAATATTTTAAATATGGAAATAAAAACTTTTCTGGTCATGTTTTGAGTTTTGAACGATTTATGAATCACCATGAAAAGATTTTAGAACCTGTTTTTAAGCCAACCGAGTTCTATTTTAGAAAACCTTTTGATTTGTTTGCTAGAACTGAAGAAAATAGTTTTGTTGTGAACTTTCCTAGGCATGAACTGATCTATGATTATTTTCTTGCATCCACATATGTTTTGAAAGAACCTAGGAAGTTGCATGAACCGAAATTTCATCATTCTGATGTTAGGGTTGAAATTGTGAAGTCTGCAAATATCTTTGAGTTTGAGCTTGACTGTTTGTGTGCTAAAAATGATTCTAAACGTGTAGGGTTGTTCTTTGAGGATATTCTAGTGTATTATTGAGATGAAGACCAAGGAGGCTGAGACAGTAACTTTAGAGTTTTACTGTGGTAACTTTATTTTTACCACAGTAACTACTTGGGGAAGTTATCTGATGGGATGAGAAGGTAACTTAGTGAAGAGAAGAGAGGAATTTCGACCAAAGAGGATAAGGGAGGATAAGGAAGGATAAGGGATCACTTTGACAGCCTGTATGATGCTGGAAAGGAGAAGTTGCCTTTATACTAGTGCAAGCATGTGAGAAAGCACAGCCAAGTGATTCAAAAGGAGTTCCAGCCTGTCCTTTGACTACACATGCTTCTCCATTTCGAATTTCCTTGTTGCTCTCTCTATTAATACTTGTAAACCTCATCAGTTATTAATTAATGGAGTTTTGAGTCTCTCTCTCTCTTTATTCTCTCTAAAATCTCTTAATCTCTTTAATCTTTTCATCTGATTATCCCTGATTGGTTGAATCATGCTCTAATACACAAAAGTGTATATGGTATCAGAGCCAGGTTGCTAAAAAGGGGAGAGTGTGATTTCGTTTTTCATAAAAATCTTGAGTGTTCTTGAGTGTTCTTGGTGTTCTTGAGTTCTGGTCTTTATTATCTGAGTGGTGTGAGATATTCTGATGGATTCAAACTATCTCAACATGGAAATGAAGCACAGATCTAGTACAACCATGGAGCTTGAAGAAGAGAGGGATGGCGATTGGTCAAGATGGGCAAAGAGAGCTTTGGAAAGCTGTGGGTTATGGAGTAGTCATGGAAAGGGGAAACCTTTCATGGAAATGGCTACTGAAGAAGGTCAGACAAGAGGTCTGAAGCTGGGAAATGAAGTTGTTCAAGGAAACACTACAAAGAGTGAGATTGAAGCAACTTTAGGCAAGTCCAAGCTTGTGAGAGTTGTTGAGGACAGAGGGGTGATCCGCAGCTTGAGACAAGGAAAGGATGAGTGTTATCAGCTTGTGGGAAGGCTGAGAGAAGTATGGTCAGAGCTAGATGTGGTGAAGACACACACATCAAATCCGAGATGTTGTCAAGAAAGGAGGAAGCAAGATGTGATCTTCAGCTTCCTTATGGAAGAGGTATGTGAGCTTGTTAAATATACTTGTGATGTGTGGGAAATGAACAGGAGGCCAGAAAGATGGAAGGGAGGTACAAGCTGTAAGAGGGGAAGGTTGAGAAAACTTTCTAAGGAGTGGTTAATGAAGAAAAGGGCATGGAAAAAGGATAGCGAGTCTGAGCACTTAAGTGACAGGATGAGTGTAATCTTGAAGAGAATCAAGGATGAACTTCAGCAGATGGTTATAGGAGAGTGTTCATACTCAGCTTACATGGGAGAAACAGTAGGAGACAGTGCGGATATGAGAGGAATGGATACCAAGAGGGCAGATGAGTGTGTGACAAAGAAGGAATGGGATGATTTGGTTAAGCATGTGTATGCTTTGGCTACGACCCGGAGTCTGGGTGCTCCTGCCAAAGCATCCACATCTAAACCCATCATCATTGACTCTGGAGCAACACACCACATGATCAGTGACAAGAGACTAATCAGTGAGGTTAAAGCAGCAACAGGGAGTGTCATGATAGCCAATGGTACCAGGATCCCAATAGAAGGAGTGGGAAACCTCAAGCTGTTTGAGAAGAACTCCACTGCCTTCTACCTACCTCAGTTTACATCCAATCTAATCTCAGTTAAGAAGGCTACAGTTGATCTGGATTGTCAAGTGGTTTTCAGACCAAATGAAGTTGAGTTCCAGGATTTGAAGACTGGAAGAGTTATTGGCAGAGGAGACAGCAAGCATCAGCTCTATCATCTCCAAACAACTGAGGCGCCTAGTCCTGTGGAGTCTGTGTGTTTAAGCAGCACAACGGATAGGTGTGATAATCTCACATGGCATGCAAGGCTGGGACATCCTCATGCTAAGGCAATTGAACTGATTCTACCAAGTATGGCGTTCAATCACTTGGAGTGTGAAGCTTGTATACTTGGAAAGCACTGTAGGACTGTCTTCCCAACATCAGAAACCAGATATGAGAATTGCTTTGATCTTGTGCATTCAGACGTGTGGACAGCTCCCTGTATGTCTAGAGACAGCCATAAGTACTTTGTGACTTTCATTGATGAGAAGTCAAAGTACACATGGATCACCATGATTCCCTCCAAAGACAGAGTCCTAGAAGCCTTCATGAACTTCCAAGCATATGTTACTAACCAGTACAATGCCACTGTGAAGATTCTGAGGTCTGATAATGGAGGAGAATACACTAGCAATGCTTTCAAGAGTCATCTTGCAAAGCATGGGATTGTGCAACAAACTAGCTGTCCTTACACACCACAACAAAATGGGGTGGCTGAGAGGAAGAACAGACATTTGATGGAGGTTGCGAGATCAATAATGTTTCACATGAATGTCCCTAAGAGGTTTTGGAGTGATGCTGTTCAGACTGCTTGCTATCTCATCAATAGAGTGCCAACCCGGGTCTTGAAGAAACTGTCTCCCTTTGAAGTATTAAACAAGGCCAAGCCACACATTGATCATTTGAGAGTCTTTGGGTGCTTATGTTATGTGATGATTCCCGGAGAAAGAAGGAACAAGCTAGAAGCAAAGAGTACTAAAGCTATGTTCATTGGGTACTCAATCACTCAGAAAGGCTACAAATGTTATGATCCAATAACTAGGAGGGTTATGGTATCTAGAGAAGTGAAGTTTGTTGAGTCTAAAGGGTATTATGAGGAGAAGAAATGGGAAGACCTAGAGGATCTGTCCCGAGCTCCATCAGAGAAGGCAACAACATTGAGGGTGTTGTTGGAGAGGCTAGGGATAGGATTATCCCAAGATCAAGAACCAGGAAGAACAGGACCTTCTAATCAAGCTGGAGAAGCTGGAGGAACAACTCCTCTTGATCATGAGAGGGGGAATGGATCTGAATCAGGGGAGCAGGAGCATAACCAAGAGGATTCAGGTCAGCATGATCAGGAGGAGACACAGGAAGTAGAGAGTGGAGCTCAGTCAGGTGGAAATGAGCAGGGAGAACCTACTGGAAATGAGCAGGGAGAACCTACTGGTTTAAGAGAGGAAGCACAAGAGAATGTTCAGGCTGAAGAACAGGTTGAGACCTTGCGGAGGAGCACAAGGATAAGGAGGGATCCTTCCAACTGGGTAAACACGAGAGTGTACTACAATGCCCAGGCTGTGGAGCATCCCTCTCAAGCCGTGTGTTCCTTTGCTGAGTTTCCAGAAGAGCACATGGTGTTTATGTGTAACTTGGATGAGAATGAGATACCAAGATCTTATGAAGAAGCTATGAAGCACAAGGCTTGGAGAGATTCAGTAGGAGATGAAAGGGATGCAATGATCAGGAATGATACTTGGTATGAGAGTGAGTTACCTAAAGGGAAGAAGGCAGTTTCAAGCAGATGGATCTTCACCATCAAGTACCTTGCAAATGGGGAGATAGATAGGCGCAAGACTAGGCTGGTTGCAAGAGGATTTACACAGACTTATGGGGAAGATTACATTGATACTTTTGCACCAGTGGCCAAGCTTCACACAATTCGAATTGTGTTATCTATTGCAACAAACTTGGAGTGGGATTTGTGGCAAATGGATGTGAAGAATGCTTTCTTGCAAGGTGAACTTGAAGATGAAGTATACATGCATCCACCTCCTGGTCTTGAGCATCTAGTAAAGCCAGGGAATGTTTTGAGATTGAAGAAAGCAATATATGGGTTGAAACAGTCACCTAGAGCTTGGTACAGGAAGCTGAGTACAACACTCAATGGGAGAGGCTTTAGGAAGTCTGAACTAGATCACACTCTCTTCACCTTGACAGGACCTTCAGGGAGCATTGTGATTCTAGTGTATGTGGATGATTTGATTATCACAGGAAGTGATAAGGCAGGGATTCAGGCTACTAAGGAGTTTCTCAAATCTGTGTTTGACATCAAGGATTTGGGAGAGATGAAGTATTTTCTGGGCATTGAGATATGCAGATCAAAGGAGGGTTTGTTTCTGTCTCAAAGGAAGTATACTATGGATATGTTGAAGGAGACTGATATGCTTGGAGGAAAGATAGCTAAGACACCCCTTGAGGAGGGATATAAAGTTCTGCGTGAGGGGGAGGTTGAAGAGAAGCAGCTGTTTGAAGATCCTAAGCTATACAGGAAGATGGTTGGCAAGCTGATCTACTTGACCATCACCAGACCAGATATATGTTTTGCTGTGAACCAAGTGAGTCAGCATATGCAGGCGCCAAAGGTCCATCACTGGAAGATGGTTGATAGGATACTGAGGTATCTGAGTGGGACGACTGGACAAGGAGTTTGGATGGGTTGTAATGGCAGTACAGAAGTGGTTGGGTATTGTGATGCTGATTGGGCAGGAGATAGAGTGGACAGGAGATCAACTACTGGGTATTGTACATTCATTGGAGGAAACTTGGTTACTTGGAAGAGTAAGAAGCAGAAGGTTATCTCTTGTTCAAGTGCTGAAGCTGAGTATAGAGCCATGCTGAAGCTGACAAACGAGTTGGTGTGGATCAAAGGGATCTTGAAGCATCTAGAGATTGAGCAGAGTACTCCTATGACTATGCATTGTGACAATCAAGCAGCTATCCACATTGCCTCCAACTCAGTGTTTCATGAGAGAACAAAGCACATAGAGGTGGATTGTCATAAGGTGAGGCAGATGATCATCTTAGGAGTGATTCTGCCATGTTATACAAGAAGTGAAGATCAGCTTGCAGATGTGTTTACTAAGGCAGCGAGATTGAAGACAATGGAGTCCATACTGTCAAGGCTTGGACTCATTGATCTGACTCCTAGGAGCTGAGCCCCTTAACCATGGAGTCTCCACTCTTTTCCCTCATCAAGGTTTTATCCCAATGGGTTTTACTTGGTGAGGTTTTTAATGAGGGAGGTCTTCATGGTTTCCAAGCTTGACTTGTTCTACATGGTCAAGCTTGAGGGGGAGTATTGAGATGAAGACCAAGGAGGCTGAGACAGTAACTTTAGAGTTTTACTGTGGTAACTTTATTTTTACCACAGTAACTACTTGGGGAAGTTATCTGATGGGATGAGAAGGTAACTTAGTGAAGAGAAGAGAGGAATTTCGACCAAAGAGGATAAGGGAGGATAAGGAAGGATAAGGGATCACTTTGACAGCCTGTATGATGCTGGAAAGGAGAAGTTGCCTTTATACTAGTGCAAGCATGTGAGAAAGCACAGCCAAGTGATTCAAAAGGAGTTCCAGCCTGTCCTTTGACTACACATGCGTCTCCATTTCGAATTTCCTTGTTGCTCTCTCTATTAATACTTGTAAACCTCATCAGTTATTAATTAATGGAGTTTTGAGTCTCTCTCTCTCTTTATTCTCTCTAAAATCTCTTAATCTCTTTAATCTTTTCATCTGATTATCCCTGATTGGTTGAATCATGCTCTAATACACAAAAGTGTATATGGTATAACACTTTCTTTGATTCACCTGTTGCACAATTGAAACTAGAGTTCACTGATTCTGAATGTATGAATTTAATCCTTGATGATATTTGGGTCTGCAATATTTTCTTTGATATGCATAATAGATGGAGGAATCATGCTGTTTTGTGCTTTGGAGACATTCTGGTCTACAACACTTTCTTTGACATGATAACACACTTGACTTGTCCAAAACAAGCTGAAAAAGGAACAGGTGAAGAAAGGGGCAATAATGATCAGAGTATCCATGATGAGTCCTTGGCTAAATTGGAGATGCAACAATCAAATCTTGGAAGCTGTCTAGCCGCCAGCTTTGACATAGGAGCAGTCCGAGGATCATATCTCAGCAACCAGAAGAAATTAATCAACAAACTCAACGGCAATGGAAACTTAACTCATCAGGGTCTCACGTCGAATTGGAATCATGTCCAAAGCTTCTCAAATGAAAGAGTTATGGATTCTACAAGTCGGGTGATTCTGTGTTTACTTTGTTTGAATTTTTCTGAGTTTAGAACATCTCAAACCTATCTATGGCAACCAGTTGAGCATGCTAAGGTAACTAATCATGTTTTCAAGAGTTCTTTTATTGATTACACAGATATGATGCACTTGTTTTTGTCAAAAGAGTCATGTGCAGATTATATGGAAGCTTTGAAGCATACCAAGGGAAAGAACAAGCGTGAGGAAGACAAACGTTTCAAGCCGCCTGATCTAAACCAGGAGAGACGTCAGGACGTCACTTGCTTCATTCTCATCAACAAAGCACCTCCAGATGCAGCATACAAGCCAAAACCGATAAAATACAACTTTGGGATAAGACTCTTACTCTATGATGTTCTTGCTTGTGTTCACTTGTCTTGTTTCAATGTATCAGGTTTAATTAATGCCTCAGGAGTAAGGAGAGCCAAATGGATCAGTCCCTTCTATATAATAGAACCAGTCAGCGACAATGCCTATCAAAGAGGCTTGCAAGGTAAGTGTAATCTGATTATAAACTCTGATGTTACTGACTTGGTCCCTTCTATTGCAGGTAACACAGATCTGAGGACAAATCTTTTTGAAGTCGGAGGGGATGATGTGATCATGGAAAGCACCAAGGACTGGAAGTATGAACCTGAACCTGAAGAGCTCGTAGCTGAGGATGCAACATTGAAGAACATTTGGAAACAAGAAGAATACATTAGTCTTGGCCGAAGCTTGATCATCCAAGACACCTTAACCATCATTCAAGCTACTCCACCTTCAAGCTGATCATCATCTAGGCAAGTAGCTTGTGTGTGCTCTTTTCCTAACCTTTGGTTTTGTCCCACTGGGTTTTCCAAATGAAGGTTTTTAACGAGGCCACAAGTCTACTTCTCCTATCTCCTAGATGATTGATCTTGGTCTGTCCACATGAAGACCTTATGTTATATAATTTATCTAAGTTTTTATGCTATGTTTTTATTTTCGAAAACTCTAGTCTTTGTTTTCGAAAACTCTAGTCTTTGTTGTGTTTCCAAGGGAGCCTTGTCTTTATTTTCCTTGTATTTTCGAGACCTTGTGCATGTACAAGGCTTCTCCTTTATATTCTGGTCGTGGCCCCTTGTATCAGTATCTATCTTTTTATCAAAAACCTTTGTTTTCTCTTTTCTTCTTGCTTGTCGAGTTGATTGAGTGTTGGTGTGTAATATCCAACTTCTGGTGTGTAATATCCAGAGACTAAGGGCTCTAGTTTGGTGTGTCATATCCAATCTATTGCCTAGGAGTATCAAGGAGCCTTTCCGCAGCCTCTTGTGTCACCATTCGATACACATACCTTGAGAAACTTGAGTCTTTTGATTCGTTTCTGCAAGGATTATCCCATCTGTTCCAGAGCATCATCCTAGGATCTCATTAACACATCCATTAGTAGGTTCTATATCTTTAATCAGGTTGGTGTCACTAATCATATGATGAGATGCACCTGAATCTATAATCAATGGTTTGGATGTATTGCTAGCACTATGGCAGATGCTAATTTGTGATCTATATGCATTCATCTTAGCATTTCTATCAATGCAATGCTCAATTCCAGTCTTACTATCAATCCTAGCAATCTCAGCCACTTTAGGAGTCATTTCTATAGTTCTAGCAATCATAGAAGCACCAAATGAATACCCATGAATGTTACCATTATCCTTGAGCATTTTGATGAGTGCATCCATCTCGGATCTCCTGATGAAGTCTTGATCATTGCCTCGGGGGTTGATAGCTCCAGTATAGGTCACCAAAGCCTTTCCATCTCCTTCACGGTTCTCCACTTCAGCTCCTCGGTTAGATGGCCCTGCTCCGCTTGATCCTTCAGTCATGTGAGCTTTTGCCTCTCTCTCCTTCATGAACTTAGCCGGCTTCAAGTGGGGATGGAGTATCCAGCACTGACTCTTCTTGTGTCCATGCTTCTTGCAATGATCACAATTCCCATTGAACTTCCTATCCTCATACTTGTTGTAACCAGCTTTGTTGGCTTGTGGAGGCTCTTCCCGGTCAGGTTGCACAGCATTTGCAAGAGATAAGTCTCCCTTGCCTCCAAACAAACCCATTGAGCCCTGCTCCTTCTGTATCTTAGCACACACCTCTTCAAGGTCAGGCAGCTTCTCAGACCATAGCATGTGCTGGATGAGAGCACTGTAACTTGCATTCAACGTGAGCAGCAACCCAAAGACCTTGTCCTGCTCACGTCTCTCATTTAGAAGCTCTGGATCAACCGTGCTTGGCCTCAGCATCTCCAACTCAGACCAAAGAGACCTGAACCTCCCCAAGTGCTTAGTGAACTCCGTGTCATCTTGAGTTAACCCATTGATTGCCTTCTTGACTTCAAACACTCGGTTCAGGTTAGAAGTGTTTCCATACACTTTCTGTAGAGTATCCCACAGCTCCTTGGCTGTCTCACAGTAGCTATAAGCATCTAGTATAGCCGGCTCCAAAGAGGCATGAAGGACTGACATCACCATCATGTCTTCTTGTTGCCACTTCTCTACAACACTCTCCTCGGGGCTCTCCGTTTCACCCCCCTGAGTAATCACCTTTGGAGCCTCACCAGATGTGATATGCTTCCACAAACCCTTGCTCCCCACAGCAGTCTTCACCATCCTAGACCAGACTAGGTAGTTGGTTCCTTTGAATGTCACCGCGACCTTCATCTTCATGCCACTCTCCATCTTGAACAGCTTGACGTCTATAGCTTGAACAACCGGTTAGATCTTGTACTGAGAATCCACGCTGCTCTCTAGAACACAGATTCACTCTTGAGTCTCCAAATGAACCTCCCACGGACCACCAAGACACACACAAAACACCTTGAGATTTTGAACTCTCAAGAAACTCTCAAACACACTCACTTGTTCTCTTAAAGTTTCAAACTTGAATCCTTAAGAGAATCACTCACGAACTCAGATTGTAATCAACCTGGCTCTGATACCATATGACTTTTAGGAATGTAAAGGATTATCTGAGTTTAGAAAGGATTAGAGAAGGAGAATAAGAGATTAAGAGACAACTTAGAGACTAATGGAGAATCATAGTGAAATGAGTAAAGAGAAAGATTGTTTAGAACTGTCTAATCTTTATTAATGACTGAGGTTACATATATATAGTCCTAAGCATTAGGGTTTTTCGAAAACATAAGGATAGCTAAGCATGTGAAGTCAAGGGAAGAGCCTTTGCTTTTGTTTGAACCGGCCAATGACAAGCTTCACACGATTAGGCATCTTCCTGATCCAAGTCTAAGATGCTCTTCCTTTCCAGTCTTTGCCAGCCTGTCTTAGTGTTGAGTTGAGTTGATTATATTGGTATGGAGAGAAGAGGAGTTGAAGAGGAGAAGAGATGGAGAAGCTTGGGGAGTTTTGGTGTGAATGGTACGGACGGCCGTACAAGGCCGTACATGGCCGTACCGTCCGTACCAAAGGTCTCGACCAAAACTTACCCAACTCGACCAAGTGAAACGGTAACAAGGAAATGTTACCTTGGGGGCTTAAGGAGAAGGGATCAGACCGTTGAGTGGATAAGGGAAGAGCGTGCCAGGCTGGAACAGGCTGTAAAGAGGCAAAGCGTGTGAGCCTTATCATCCAATCATCCGGAAAGCAACCTTGACTCTACATGCTTCAATAGTGCCCATTTCGCCTCTTGTAAACCCTTATGCTTTCCATATAAATATGTAACCTCACTCATTAATAAGATTATGCAGTTTGAGTCTCTCTAATCTCTTAGACACTATGGTTCTCTCTTAGACTCTAAACGGCTCTATCTAGTCACTTAATCTTTCACAAACTTCTCTTAATCACTTCTTAAACACTCTCTTTATTCTGATTACTCTAAGGATCTCTTAATCTCATATGGTATCAGAGCCAGGTTCATTTGAATCTGGGGTTTGATCTTTAGAGAGTTACAAGCTAACGGCGTTGAAGCTACACGCGAGTAGTCTTGAAGCTGTTGAAGCTGTGATACGTTCTAGTTGAAGCTGTGCTACGTTCTGTGTGTTTGCGTGATTCTAGACTCAAGGTTGGTGTGTCCGAGATTCAAGATTCAAGTTTTCAAGTCAAGCAAAGATGGAACATGGGATGAACATGAGGATGAAGGTAGCGGTTACTTTCAAAGGTAGCAACTACCTTGTGTGGTCTCGGATGGTGAAGACTGCGGTGGGAAGTAAGGGTTTGTGGGGGCACATCACAACGGGGGAGGCTCCGAAACTCATTACTCAGGGAGGAGATCAAGAAGAGGTCTCCAATGAAGCGGCTGTGGAGAAATGGCAACAAGAAGACATGCTGGTGATGACGGTTCTACACGCATCCTTGGACCCAGCTATCTTGGATGCCTACAGCTACTGTGAATCAGCCAAGGAGCTGTGGGACACGCTGAAGAAGGTGTATGGGAACATTTCCAACCTCAGCCGTGTGTTTGAAGTGAAGCTAGCGATCAACCGTCTTGCACAAGAGGACATGGAGTTCACTAAGCACTTGGGGAGGTTCAGGTCCTTATGGTCAGAGCTGGAGATGCTGAGGCCGAGCACAACTGATCCAGATCAGTTGAATGAGAGGCGCGAGCAAGACAAGGTCTTTGGGTTGCTTCTCACACTGAACCCGGCCTACACTCAACTCATCCAGCACATGCTGAGGTCAGACAAGCTTCCGGACCTTGAGGAGGTGTGTGCGCAAATCCAAAGGGAGCAGGAATCTATGGGGTTGTTTGGAGGAAAGGGGGAGCTCTCTCTTGCCAATCAAGCAGCTCATGAGGACTCAACCGAGACGCCACAAGCAAACAAGGCATCTCACGGGAAGTACGAGGACAGGAAGTTCAATGGCAACTGTGATCATTGCAAGAAGCATGGTCATAAGAAGAGCCAATGCTGGATACTACACCCACACCTCAAGCCGGCCAAGTTCATGAAGGAGCGTGAGGGAAGGGCAAATGTGACTGAAGGTTCAAGTGGAGCTGGCACCAGCAAGGCGAGTGAAGCGGATGGGCTTGGAGGCAATGATGGGAATGGGAAGTCTCTGGTGGCTTACACAGGCGCCTCAAGCTCACGCAGCAATGATGACTACATCAAGAGATCAGACCTTGACGCTCTCTTCAAAATGCTAAAGGAAAACGGTAACACTTATGGTTATTCCTTTGGAGCTTCTATGATTACATATAAGGATGATCACTTGATTAGAGAACTAGTAGAACGGTTAGAAGCTAGGAATGAGTATAGAAATGCTCACATTGCTAGAACTGATAGGATGCATCCATTGCTTAGTAATCTATGTCATAATGCTAAACGAGTAGGTAAACCATTGATTGTTGATTCTGGTGCATCACATCATATGATAAGTGATGAGAACTTGATTAAGGATATAGAACCTACTCATGGGCATGTGATGATAGCAAATGGGGATAAGATACCTATTAGAGGAATAGGAAAGCTTAAGTTGTTTAACAAAGAATCTAGAGCTTTTTACATGCCTGAATTCACATCAAACCTATTATCTGTGAAGAAATGTACTAATGATCTACAATGCAATGTTATCTTTAGTCCTAATGATGTGAAGTTTCAGGATATTGAGAGCAGCAGATTGATTGGGAAAGGGGTGACTAAGGGAGATCTCTATATGCTTGAAGAACTCACTTCTGTTCCTGATTATAGTTGCTCGTTTACTTCTGCTTCTTTGTTGAATAAAAATGCATGGTGGCATGCTAGAGTAGGACACCCTCATGTTAAAGTTTTGAACTTAATGGTACCAGGTGTTGTGTTTGAGAACAAAGATTGTGAAGCTTGTATTTTAGGCAAGCATTGTAGAACTGTGTTTCAAAAGTCTACTACCGTTTATGATAATTGCTTTGATCTAATTCATTCAGATGTGTGGACTGCTCCTTGCTTATCTAGAGATAGTTATAAGTACTTTGTCACATTCATTGATGAAAAATCCAAATACACCTGGTTAACCTTAATTCAGACCAAAGATAGGGTACTTGATGCATTTAGGAATTTTCAACCTTATGTAACTAACCATTATCATGCTAAGATTAAAATTTTGAGATCAGATAATGGAGGAGAGTACACAAGTCATGCATTCAAGCAACACTTATCACAGCATTGTTGAGTTGAGCTGAGTATATGTATGAAGAGCTAAGGAGTTGAAGAGGAAAGGAGATGAGGAAGCTTAGGGAGTTTAGGGAGAGCATGGTACGGACGTCCGTACAAGGCCGTACAAGCCGTACAGTCCGTACCATCCAAGCATCAACCTAAACTTACCTTGCACAAGTGAAACGGTAACTATGGAAGAGTTACTCAAGTGGAAAAGGATCAGACCGTTTAAGAGATAAGGGACGCGCATTGCCAGGCTGGGACAGGCTGGAAAGCTAAAGCAACTTTAGTCCAAGATGCCATAAGCGTGTGATGCCTCTTAGTGGTTAATTTGAATCCTTTACCTTGACTTCACATGCTTACTCCTTAAACTTGCGATTTGTAAACCCTAGTAGCTCTCCTATATATTGTAACTCATCAACACTAATAAAGATTATGCAGTTTGAGTCTCTCTAATCTCTTAGACACTATGGTTCTCTCTTAGACTCTAAACGGTTCTTTCTAGTCTCTTAATCTTTCACAAACTTCTCTTAATTACTTCTTAAACACTCTCTTTATTCTGATTACTCTAAGGATCTCTTAATCTCATATGGTATCAGAGCCAGGTTCATTTGAATCTGGGGTTTGATCTTTAGAGAGTCACAAGCTAACGGCTTTGAAGCTACACGCGAGTAGTCTTGAAGGTGTTGAAGCCGTGATACGTTTGAGTTGAAGCTGTGCTACGTTCTGTGTGTTTGAGTGATTCTAGACTCAAGGTTGGTGTGTACGAGATTCAAGATTCAAGTGTTCAAGTCAAGCAAAGATGGAACATGGGATGAACATGAGGATGAAGGTAGCGGTTACTTTCAAAGGTAGCAACTACCTGGTGTGGTCTCGGATGGTGAAGACTGCGGTGGGAAGTAAGGGTTTGTGGGGGCACATCACAACAGGGGAGGCTCCGAAACTCATTACTCAGGGAGGAGATCAAGAAGAGGTCTCCAATGACGCGGCTGTGGAGAAATGGCAACAAGAAGACATGCTGGTGATGACGGTTCTACACGCATCCTTGGACCCAGCTATCTTGGATGCCTACAGCTACTGTGAATCAGCCAAGGAGCTGTGGGACACGCTGAAGAAGGTGTATGGGAACACTTCCAACCTCAGCCGTGTGTTTGAAGTGAAGCTAGCGATCAACCGTCTTGCACAAGAGGACATGGAGTTCACTAAGCACTTGGGGAGGTTCAGGTCCTTATGGTCAGAGCTGGAGATGCTGAGGCCGAGCACAACTGATCCAGATCAGTTGAATGAGAGGCGCGAGCAAGACAAGGTCTTTGGGTTGCTTCTCACACTGAACCCGGCCTACACTCAACTCATCCAGCACATGCTAAGGTCAGACAAGCTTCCGGACCATGAGGAGGTGTGCGCGCAAATCCAAAGGGAGCAGGGATCTATGGGGTTGTTTGGAGGAAAGGGGGAGCTCTCTCTCGCCAATCAAGCAGCTCATGAGGACTCAACCGAGACTCCACAAGCAAACAAGGCATCTCACGGGAAGTATGAGGACAGGAAGTTCAATGGCAACTGTGATCATTGCAAGAAGCATGGTCATAAGAAGAGCCAATGCTGGATACTACACCCACACCTCAAGCCGGCCAAGTTCATGAAGGAGCGTGAGGGAAGGGCAAATGTGACTGAAGGTTCAAGTGGAGCTGGTGTTGACATGAAAGCATGAATGACATAGAGGAAGAAGAAATCAAGTCAAGACATACATCCGGAGTGATCAAAGTGAGCTTGTCCGTACAAGTGTGAACTAACTTGGCGTGCAAGACAAGAGGAGACTTATCTGTGATCAAGAAGGATGTTATACTTGCCTTAAGATATTTAAAAGATGTCGGCCAAGAGGAGGGATCTGTTGAAGAAGAAGACAAGGTGGTTCAAAGGAGAGAGAGCCGTTAGGTGCTGTCGCTTTCCACCTTTGTTGTGCGCACCCTGCCCTTGATCAGTCCTCTTTGTTTATTCTTTTCTTCTATGTCAACTTGCCATTAGTTTATTCATTGTTGTATCTATTTAAGGTATGTAATCAGAACCAAATGGATCAAGGAAATATACTTCCTCACTTCTCTCTTATGTTTTCGAAATCTCTCTCTCTCTCTCTCTCTCTCGGATTCTTAGTAAAACCCTAGCTATCTCTTCTCTTTGTTCTTGATAAATCACACAAGCCACTCTTATAACTCATTCATTTGATCATGGTATCAGAGCAACAAAGCTCTTGAAACCTTTATCTACTTCCGCAAAACAAATCTCTGTTTCTTTTCTTGCCGTTCTTTGAATCCTCAAGATGGAGAACAACAACAACAACAACAACAACAACCGCATCAGCATACCTGTGACTCTGAAGGGGATTAACTACCTCTTATGGGCCAGGATGGTGAAAATTGCCCTTGGAGGAAAGGGTTTGTGGAGTCATGTCTCAGCAGAAGCGGCTCCAAAACAAACCAACCAAGGAGAAGATGGACAGGAGATGGTGGTAGCTGATGAAGACAAGTGGGCTCAGGAAGACCTCATGGTTCTCACAGTGCTCCTCAGCTCTCTTGAACCCGCCATCATGGAGTCTTACTCTTACTGTGAGACTACCAAACAGCTGTGGGATACACTTTACAAAGTGTATGGAAATGTCTCCAACCTCACAAGAGTCTTTGAAGTGAAGAGAGCCATCAATGCGCTCAACCAAGGAGATGTGGAGTTTCAACCACACTTTGGCAAGTTTAGGTCTCTTTGGGCAGAGATGGAACTGCTAAGACCACACACCACTGACCATGCCACGCTTCTAACCAGGCGTGAGGAGGACAGAGTGTTTGGACTGCTGCTCACTCTTAACCCATCTTATGGGAGCTTGATCAAGCACATCCTAAGAGCTGACAAGCTACCTGACCTGGATGAAGTTTGTGCTCAAATCCAGAAGGAAGAAGGCTCAGTGGGCTTGTTTGGTGGCAAGGGAGACTTAAGCATGGCGCATCAAGCAGAACAAGCAGTGGCAAACAAGGCGGCTTACAAACAAGATGAGAGGAAAGGCCTGACCTGTGACCACTGCAAGAAGAAGGGTCACTTGAAGGACAAATGCTGGATACTCCATCCCCACCTTAAGCCCAGCAAGTTTAGGGAAACTCGCTCTCAATACCAAGATGCAAGGGCCAACTTCTCAGCTGATGGTGCTGAGCCAACAACACCAATCACCATGGGCATAAGCAACCTAGGTGTGGGAAGTGCAACTGCCTCCACATCAGGCTATGCCACGCCAAGGGCCAACCTGGATGAGACCATCAAGAAGTCTGACTTAACTGCTCTCATCAAGGCTCTAAAAGAATCTGGTATATCTAAAAACCTTGGTGTTTCTCTTAATGCTTCACATACTGCTAATGGCACTATAAGAGTTTTTAAATCGGCTAAGCCCTTAGTTATAGATTCTGGTGCTTCTCATCACATGATAAGTGATTTAGAACTGATTAAAAACATAGAACCGGCCTTAGGAAATGTGATGATAGCAAATGGAGATAAAATCCCAATAAAAGGTGTAGGTAATCTTAAACTGTTTGATAAAGAAACTAAGGCTTTCTATATGCCCACCTTTGCTTCAAATCTATTATCTGTTAAGAAAGTAACTAATGATCTCAATTGTCAAGTTACATTCACGCCTAACAGTGTGTACTTTCAGGATATTGATTCTAGTAAGTTGCTTGGCAAAGGTGTTACCAAGGGAGACTTGTACTTGCTTGAGGACACAAGATCCGCAACTGATTTATTTCCTGCTTTTCATTCTGTTTCTGAATTCCCTAAAGATGTAATATGGCATGCTAGACTAGGACATCCTCATTCTCATGCCTTGAACATCCTGTTACCTAGCATTTCTTTTAAAAGTGATTGTGAGGCTTGTATCTTAGGAAAACATTGTAGAACTGTGTTTCCTAAATCAAAGACTCAATATGATAATTGCTTTGATCTCATACATTCTGACGTATGGACTGCCCCATGTGCATCTAGAGAGCAACATAAATATTTTGTGACATTCATTGATGAAAAATCTAAATACACATGGATCACTTTGTTGCAATCTAAGGATAGAGTGCTAGAAGCTTTTAAAAACTTTCAGAGCTATATAACTAACCATTTCAATGTTAAGATCAAAATTCTTAGATCAGATAATGGTGGTGAGTATACTAGCACAGCCTTCAAACAACACCTAGCCTCACATGGAATCATTCAACAAACTAGCTGCCCTTATACACCTCAACAAAATGGAGTGGCTGAGAGAAAGAATAGACACTTGATGGAAGTGGCGAGGAGTATGATGTTCCATGCCAATGTACCTAAACGTTTTTGGGGAGATGCAGTGGTCACGGCCACCTATCTAATCAACCGCACACCTACAAGAGTCCTCCTTGATGCCACCCCCTATGAGGTACTAAACAAATCTAGATCATCCATTGACCATTTGCGTGTGTTTGGGTGTGTGTGTTTTGTTTTGATTCCAGGAGAACTAAGGAACAAGCTAGAAGCAAAGAGCACAAAGGCCATGTTCATTGGGTACTCCACACATCAGAAAGGGTACAAATGCTACGTTCCAGAAACAAGGAGAGTCCTAGTATCCAGAGATGTTAAGTTCATGGAATCCAAGGCCTACTATGATGAGAAGAGTTGGGGAGAACTCAAAGATCTATCTCATTCTGCCTCGGACAGAGCTAACAACCTGAAAGTTCTTATGGAAAGACTTGGCATCAGCTTACCAAGGGAACCAGAAAAGAGCCGGGACACTACCCCTCAGCATGATGGAGCTGAGGTACGAGATAATGAAGTCTCTCATCATGATCATGAGGGGGGCAATGGAGAACAATCTGCGCAAGATCAACCTGAACAATCTGCGCAAGCTCAACCTGAAGAAAACTCAGTATTGTCTCATGATCAAGATGAGGTGGAACAACCAGAAACTGAAGCTCAAGGCAGTGAACCTGAGCAGACACCAGCTCTAAGAAGAAGTACAAGGATCAGGAGACCGGCTTCAGATTGGGTTAAGACAAGAATCTACTACAATGCTCAAGCCGTGGCACATCCAGTAAGTGGAGTATGCACCCTTGCTCAATATCCAGAAGAACATCAAGTCTTTGTGAGTTCATTGGACCAGGAATGGATACCAAAAACGTATGCAGAAGCTATGGAGGATGATGAATGGAGGAGCTCAGTGGATGATGAAATGGGGGCCATGGAAAGGAATAACACCTGGTATGAGACAGAGCTTCCAAAAGGGAAGAAAGCCGTGACTAGCAGACTCATACATACCATAAAGTACCTTGCAAATGGGAAGCCAGAAAGGAAAAAGACCAGACTAGTGGCAAGAGGTTACACACAAGTATATGGAGAAGACTACCTAGACACTTTTGCACCAGTAGCCAAGCTCCATACTATCCGGATCCTCCTCTCATTGGCAGTGAACCTAGAATGGGATCTTTGGCAAATGGATGTGAAGAATGCATTCTTGCAAGGTGAACTAGAGGATGAAGTATATATGAGGCCACCTCCCGGAATGGAAGAGATGGTGAAACCAGGGAATGTTCTCAGACTCAGGAAGGCTATCTATGGCCTAAAACAATCACCAAGAGCTTGGTACCACAAGCTAAGCACCACACTAAATGGGAGAGGCTTTGTGAAGTCTCAAGCGGATCACACACTGTTTACTCTCACCAGCCAGCAAGGGATCGTTGTGATTCTGGTCTATGTAGATGACATCATCATCACTGGTAGTGACAAGGAAGAGATCAGGTCAACTAAGACATTCCTCAAGACCGCATTTGACATCAAAGACCTAGGAGAACTGAAATATTTCCTTGGCATTGAGATGTGTAGATCAATGGAGGGATTGTTCATGTCCCAAAGGAAGTATACTTTGGACATTCTAAAGGAGGCAGGAGACCTTGAAGGAAGAGTGGCCAAGACACCACTAGAAGAAGGCTACAAGGTTATGCGTGAGGGGGAGTTTGATGCAACTCCCTTTGAGGATGTCAAGAGGTATAGAAGAATGGTTGGGAAGCTTATCTATCTTACTATCACAAGGCCGGATGTGTGTTTTGCTGTGAACCAAGTGAGCCAACACATGCAAGCTCCTAAGGTACATCATTGGAACATGGTGGAAAGGATCTTGAGATACTTAAGAGAGGCGCCAGGTCAGGGAGTGTGGATGGCTTGCAATAAGAGTACTGAAGTTGTTGGGTATTGTGATGCTGATTGGGCTGGAGATAGAGTTGATAGGAGATCAACCACAGGCTATTGCACCTTTATTGGAGGAAACCTAGTCACATGGAAGAGCAAGAAGCAGAAGGTGGTCTCTTGCTCAAGTGCTGAGGCAGAGTACCGATCTATGAGGAAGCTTACTAGTGAACTCATATGGATCAAGGGACTGCTAAAGGACTTGGGCATAGAGATCTCCACGCCAATGACTATGCATTGTGACAATCAGGCAGCAATACACATTGCATCAAACTCTGTGTTCCATGAGAGAACTAAGCATATAGAAGTGGACTGTCACAAGGTGAGACAAGCAGTGGAGCAGCAAGTGATCCTTCCATGCTACACAAGAAGTGAAGATCAACTAGCTGACATATTCACCAAGGCAGCCAGCAGCAAGGTTTGTGAGTTCATCCACCCTAAACTTGGACTCACGGATCTTCCATGTCACTGATCTCTCCTCCCATGAAGTGTTCTACTCTTTTTCCTTGGTTAGGGTTTTATCCCATGAGGTTTTTCCTAGCTAAGGTTTTAATGAGGGAATAGCTTCATGGAGTCCAAGCTTGACTTGTCCCACATGGTCAAGCTTGAGGGGGAGTGTTGACATGAAAGCATGAATGACATAGAGGAAGAAGAAATCAAGTCAAGACATACATCCGGAGTGATCAAAGTGAGCTTGTCCGTACAAGTGTGAACTAACTTGGCGTGCAAGACAAGAGGAGACTTATCTGTGATCAAGAAGGATGTTATACTTGCCTTAAGATATTTAAAAGATGTCGGCCAAGAGGAGGGATCTGTTGAAGAAGAAGACAAGGTGGTTCAAAGGAGAGAGAGCCGTTAGGTGCTGTCGCTTTCCACCTTTGCTGTGCGCACCCTGCCCTTGATCAGTCCTCTTTGTTTATTCTTTTCTTCTATGTCAACTTGCCATTAGTTTATTCATTGTTGTATCTATTTAAGGTATGTAATCAGAACCAAATGGATCAAGGAAATATACTTCCTCACTTCTCTCTTATGTTTTCGAAATCTCTCTCTCTCTCTCTCTCTCTCTCTCGGATTCTTAGTAAAACCCTAGCTATCTCTTCTCTTTGTTCTTGATAAATCACACAAGCCACTCTTATAACTCATTCATTTGATCAGCTGGCACCAGCAAGGCGAGTGAAGCAGATGGGCTTGGAGGCAATGATGGGAATGGGAAGTCTCTGGTGGCTTACACAGGCGCCTCAAGCTCACGCAGCAATGATGACTACATCAAGAGATCAGACCTTGGCGCTCTCTTCAAAATGCTAAAGGAAAACGGTAACACTTATGGTTATTCCTTTGGAGCTTCTATGATTGCATATAAGGATGATCACTTGATTAGAGAACTAGTAGAACGGTTGGAAGCTAGGAATGAGTATAGAAATGCTCACATTGCTAGAACTGATAGGATGCATCCATTGCTTAGTAATCTATGTCATAATGCTAAACGAGTAGGTAAACCATTGATTGTTGATTCTGGTGCATCACATCATATGATAAGTGATGAGAACTTGATTAAGGATATAGAACCTACGCATGGGCATGTGATGATAGCAAATGGGGATAAGATACCTATTAGAGGAATAGGAAAGCTTAAGTTGTTTAACAAAGAATCTAGAGCTTTTTACATGCCTGAATTCACATCAAACCTATTATCTGTGAAGAAATGTACTAATGATTTACAATGCAATGTTATCTTTAGTCCTAATGATGTGAAGTTTCAGGATATTGAGAGCAGCAGATTGATTGGGAAAGGGGTGACTAAGGGAGATCACGTGATTACAGTTTCCCAGTTTGGGAATAGCACAGCTTCATCGTCGTTCCAATCAAACCAGGATGAATCACTTTGTGAGAAGCTTGATTTGGATACATAAAGTGGTGGAGAATCACCAGGAAGTTGAATAAATCTCATAGGAGTTGGCAAGAAGAAGTTATCCCACATTCAAATCAGGTGATTCCAGTTTCCCAGTTTGGGAATAGGACAGCTTCTTCGTCGTTCCAATCAAACCAGGATGAATCACTTTGTGAGAAGCTTGATTTGGATACATAAAGTGGTGGAGAATCACCAGGAAGTTGAATAAATCTCATAGGAGTTGGGATGAAGAAGTTATCCCACTTTCAAATCAGGTGATTCCAGTTTCCCAGTTTGGGAATAGCACAGCTTCATCGTCGTTCCAATCAAACCAGGATGAATCACTTTGTGAGAAGCTTGATTTGGATACATAAAGTGGTGGAGAATCACCAGGAAGTTGAATAAATCTCATAGGAGTTGGGATGAAGAAGTTATCCCACTTTCAAATCAGGTGATTCCAGTTTCCCAGTTTGGGAATAGCACAGCTTCATCGTCGTTCCAATCAAACCAGGATGAATCACTTTGTGAGAAGCTTGATTTGGATACATAAAGTGGTGGAGAATCACCAGGAAGTTGAATAAATCTCATAGGAGTTGGTATGAAGAAGTTATCCCACTTTCAAATCAGGTGATTCCAGTTTCCCAGTTTGGGAATAGCACAGCTTCATCGTCGTTCCAATCAAACCAGGATGAATCACTTTGTGAGAAGCTTGATTTGGATACATAAAGTGGTGGAGAATCACCAGGAAGTTGAATAAATCTCATAGGAGTTGGGATGAAGAAGTTATCCCACTTTCAAATCAGGTGATTCCAGTTTCCCAGTTTGGAATAGCACAGCTTCATCGTCGTTCCAATCAAACCAGGATGAATCACTTTGTGAGAAGCTTGATTTGGATACATAAAGTGGTGGAGAATCACCAGGAAGTTGAATAAATCTCATAGGAGTTGGGATAAGAAGTTATCCCACTTTCAAATCAGGTGATTCCAGTTTCCCAGTTTGGGAATAGCACAGCTTCTTCGTCGTTCCAATCAAACCAGGATGAATCACTTTGTGAGAAGCTTGATTTTGATACATAAAGTGGTGGAGAATCACCAGGAAGTTGAATAAATCTCATAGGAGTTGGGATGAAGAAGTTATCCCACTTTCAAATCAGGTGATTCCAGTTTCCCAGTTTGGGAATAGCACAGCTTCTTCGTCGTTCCAATCAAACCAGGATGAATCACTTTGTGAGAAGCTTGATTTGGATACATAAAGTGGTGGAGAATCACCAGGAAGTTGAATAAATCTCATAGGAGTTGGGATGAAGAAGTTATCCCACTTTCAAATCAGGTGATTCCAGTTTCCCAGTTTGGGAATAGCACAGCTTCTTCGTCGTTCCAATCAAACCAGGATGAATCACTTTGTGAGAAGCTTGATTTGGATACATAAAGTGGTGGAGAATCACCAGGAAGTTGAATAAATCTCATAGGAGTTGGCAAGAAGAAGTTATCCCACTTTCAAATCAGGTGATTCCAGTTTCCCAGTTTGGGAATAGCACAGCTTCATCGTCGTTCCAATCAAACCAGGATGAATCACTTTGTGAGAAGCTTGATTTGGATACATAAAGTGGTGGAGAATCACCAGGAAGTTGAATAAATCTCATAGGAGTTGGGATGAAGAAGTTATCCCACTTTCAAATCAGGTGATTCCAGTTTCCCAGTTTGGGAATAGCACAGCTTCATCGTCGTTCCAATCAAACCAGGATGAATCACTTTGTGAGAAGCTTGATTTGGATACATAAAGTGGTGGAGAATCACCAGGAAGTTGAATAAATCTCATAGGAGTTGGCAAGAAGAAGTTATCCCACTTTCAAATCAGGTGATTCCAGTTTCCCAGTTTGGGAATAGGACAGCTTCTTCGTCGTTCCAATCAAACCAGGATGAATCACTTTGTGAGAAGCTTGATTTGGATACATAAAGTGGTGGAGAATCACCAGGAAGTTGAATAAATCTCATAGGAGTTGGAAAGAAGAAGTTATCCCACTTTCAAATCAGGTGATTCCAGTTTCCCAGTTTGGGAATAGGACAGCTTCTCGTCGTTCCAATCAAACCAGGATGAATCACTTTGTGAGAAGCTTGATTTGGATACATAAAGTGGTGGAGAATCACCAGGAAGTTGAATAAATCTCATAGGAGTTGGCAAGAAGAAGTTATCCCACTTTCAAATCAGGTGATTCCAGTTTCCCAGTTTGGGAATAGCACAGCTTCTTCGTCGTTCCAATCAAACCAGGATGAATCACTTTGTGAGAAGCTTGATTTGGATACATAAAGTGGTGGAGAATCACCAGGAAGTTGAATAAATCTCATAGGAGTTGGCAAGAAGAAGTTATCCCACTTTCAAATCAGGTGATTCCAGTTTCCCAGTTTGGGAATAGCACAGCTTCATCGTCGTTCCAATCAAACCAGGATGAATCACTTTGTGAGAAGCTTGATTTGGATACATAAAGTGGTGGAGAATCACCAGGAAGTTGAATAAATCTCATAGGAGTTGGGATGAAGAAGTTATCCCACTTTCAAATCAGGTGATTCCAGTTTCCCAGTTTGGGAATAGCACAGCTTCATCGTCGTTCCAATCAAACCAGGATGAATCACTTTGTGAGAAGCTTGATTTGGATACATAAAGTGGTGGAGAATCACCAGGAAGTTGAATAAATCTCATAGGAGTTGGCAAGAAGAAGTTATCCCACTTTCAAATCAGGTGATTCCAGTTTCCCAGTTTGGGAATAGCACAGCTTCTTCGTCGTTCCAATCAAACCAGGATGAATCACTTTGTGAGAAGCTTGATTTGGATACATAAAGTGGTGGAGAATCACCAGGAAGTTGAATAAATCTCATAGGAGTTGGATGAAAAGAAGTTATCCCACTTTCAAATCAGGTGATTCCAGTTTCCCAGTTTGGGAATAGCACAGCTTCTCGTCGTTCCAATCAAACCAGGATGAATCACTTTGTGAGAAGCTTGATTTGGATACATAAAGTGGTGGAGAATCACCAGGAAGTTGAATAAATCTCATAGGAGTTGGCAAGAAGAAGTTATCCCACTTTCAAATCAGGTGATTCCAGTTTCCCAGTTTGGGAATAGCACAGCTTCTTCGTCGTTCCAATCAAACCAGGATGAATCACTTTGTGAGAAGCTTGATTTGGATACATAAAGTGGTGGAGAATCACCAGGAAGTTGAATAAATCTCATAGGAGTTGGGATGAAGAAGTTATCCCACTTTCAAATCAGGTGATTCCAGTTTCCCAGTTTGGGAATAGCACAGCTTCTTCGTCGTTCCAATCAAACCAGGATGAATCACTTTGTGAGAAGCTTGATTTGGATACATAAAGTGGTGGAGAATCACCAGGAAGTTGAATAAATCTCATAGGAGTTGGGATGAAGAAGTTATCCCACTTTCAAATCAGGTGATTCCAGTTTCCCAGTTTGGGAATAGCACAGCTTCTTCGTCGTTCCAATCAAACCAGGATGAATCACTTTGTGAGAAGCTTGATTTGGATACATAAAGTGGTGGAGAATCACCAGGAAGTTGAATAAATCTCATAGGAGTTGGCATGAAGAAGTTATCCCACTTTCAAATCAGGTGATTCCAGTTTCCCAGTTTGGGAATAGCACAGCTTCATCGTCGTTCCAATCAAACCAGGATGAATCACTTTGTGAGAAGCTTGATTTGGATACATAAAGTGGTGGAGAATCACCAGGAAGTTGAATAAATCTCATAGGAGTTGGGATGAAGAAGTTATCCCACTTTCAAATCAGGTGATTCCAGTTTCCCAGTTTGGGAATAGCACAGCTTCATCGTCGTTCCAATCAAACCAGGATGAATCACTTTGTGAGAAGCTTGATTTGGATACATAAAGTGGTGGAGAATCACCAGGAAGTTGAATAAATCTCATAGGAGTTGGCAAGAAGAAGTTATCCCACTTTCAAATCAGGTGATTCCAGTTTCCCAGTTTGGGAATAGGACAGCTTCTTCGTCGTTCCAATCAAACCAGGATGAATCACTTTGTGAGAAGCTTGATTTGGATACATAAAGTGGTGGAGAATCACCAGGAAGTTGAATAAATCTCATAGGAGTTGGAAAGAAGAAGTTATCCCACTTTCAAATCAGGTGATTCCAGTTTCCCAGTTTGGGAATAGGACAGCTTCTCTGTCGTTCCAATCAAACCAGGATGAATCACTTTGTGAGAAGCTTGATTTGGATACATAAAGTGGTGGAGAATCACCAGGAAGTTGAATAAATCTCATAGGAGTTGGCAAGAAGAAGTTATCCCACTTTCAAATCAGGTGATTCCAGTTTCCCAGTTTGGGAATAGCACAGCTTCTTCGTCGTTCCAATCAAACCAGGATGAATCACTTTGTGAGAAGCTTGATTTGGATACATAAAGTGGTGGAGAATCACCAGGAAGTTGAATAAATCTCATAGGAGTTGGCAAGAAGAAGTTATCCCACTTTCAAATCAGGTGATTCCAGTTTCCCAGTTTGGGAATAGCACAGCTTCTTCGTCGTTCCAATCAAACCAGGATGAATCACTTTGTGAGAAGCTTGATTTGGATACATAAAGTGGTGGAGAATCACCAGGAAGTTGAATAAATCTCATAGGAGTTGGGATGAAGAAGTTATCCCACTTTCAAATCAGGTGATTCCAGTTTCCCAGTTTGGGAATAGCACAGCTTCATCGTCGTTCCAATCAAACCAGGATGAATCACTTTGTGAGAAGCTTGATTTTGATACATAAAGTGGTGGAGAATCACCAGGAAGTTGAATAAATCTCATAGGAGTTGGCAAGAAGAAGTTATCCCACTTTCAAATCAGGTGATTCCAGTTTCCCAGTTTGGGAATAGGACAGCTTCTTCGTCGTTCCAATCAAACCAGGATGAATCACTTTGTGAGAAGCTTGATTTGGATACATAAAGTGGTGGAGAATCACCAGGAAGTTGAATAAATCTCATAGGAGTTGGAAAGAAGAAGTTATCCCACTTTCAAATCAGGTGATTCCAGTTTCCCAGTTTGGGAATAGGACAGCTTCTCTGTCGTTCCAATCAAACCAGGATGAATCACTTTGTGAGAAGCTTGATTTGGATACATAAAGTGGTGGAGAATCACCAGGAAGTTGAATAAATCTCATAGGAGTTGGCAAGAAGAAGTTATCCCACTTTCAAATCAGGTGATTCCAGTTTCCCAGTTTGGGAATAGGACAGCTTCTTCGTCGTTCCAATCAAACCAGGATGAATCACTTTGTGAGAAGCTTTATTTTGAAACATAAAGTGGTGGAGAATCACCAGGAAGTTGAATAAATCTCATAGGAGTTGGGATGAAGAAGTTATCCCACTTTCAGATCCCAGTTTGGGAATAGCACAGCTTCATCGTCGTTCCAATCAAACCAGGATGAATAACTTTGTGAGAAGCTTGATTTGGATACATAAAGTGGTGGAGAATCACCAGGAAGTTAAATAAATCTCATAGGAGTTGTTGGCAAGAACAAGTTATCCCACATTCAAATTAGGTGATTCCAGTTTCCCAGTTTGGGAATAGGACAGCTTCTTCGTCGTTCCAATCAAACCAGGATGAATCACTTTGTGAGAAGCTTGATTTGGATACATAAAGTGGTGGAGAATCACCAGGAAGTTGAATAAATCTCATAGGAGTTGGGATGAAGAAGTTATCCCACTTTCAAATCAGGTGATTCCAGTTTCCCAGTTTGGGAATAGCACAGCTTCATCGTCGTTCCAATCAAACCAGGATGAATCATTTTGTGAGAAGCTTGATTTGGATACATAAATTGGTGGAGAATCACCAGGAAGTTAAATAAATCTCATAGGAGTTGGGATGAAGAAGTTATCCCACTTTCAGATCAGGTGATTACAGTTTCCCAGTTTGGGAATAGCACAGCTTCATCGTCGTTCCAATCAAATCAGGATGAATCACTTTGTGAGAAGCTTGATTTGGATACATAAAGTGGTGGAGAATATGAGATTAAGAGATCCTTAGAGTAATCAGAATAAAGAGAGTGTTTAAGAAGTAATTAAGAGAAGTTTGTGAAAGATTAAGAGACTAGAAAGAACCGTTTAGAGTCTAAGAGAGAACCATAGTGTCTAAGAGATTAGAGAGACTCAAACTGCATAATCTTTATTAGTGTTGATGAGTTACAATATATAGGAGAGCTACTAGGGTTTACAAATCGCAAGTTTAAGGAGTAAGCATGTGAAGTCAAGGTAAAGGATTCAAATTAACCACTAAGAGGCATCACACGCTTATGGCATCTTGGACTAAAGTTGCTTTAGGTTTCCAGCCTGTCCCAGCCTGGCAATGCGCGTCCCTTATCTCTTAAACGGTCTGATCCTTTTCCACTTGAGTAACTCTTCCATAGTTACCGTTTCACTTGTGCAAGGTAAGTTTAGGTTGAGGCTTGGATGGTACGGACTGTACGGCTTGTACGGCCTTGTACGGACGTCTGTACCATGCTCTCCCTAAACTCCCTAAGCTTCCTCATCTCCTTTCCTCTTCAACTCCTTAGCTCTTCATACATATACTCAGCTCAACTCAACACTCCCCCTCAAGCTTAGCTTTGTGAAAGCCTAAGCTTGGAAAGCTACAAGATCTTTGTTGAGATGAGCTGAGGAATATGAGGAGAGTTGTTCAGGGTTGAAGAGGTTGTGATGTTGAGTAGAGGAGAAGGATTGGCCTTAGGGAGAACCGTCCGTACCGTCCGTACCGGTCCGTACCATGGTCCGAACCGACCAACTTTAGCACACTGGTGACAGTTCCGGTTGCACTGAAGGGAGGCTCGAACTACTTGATGTGGTCCCAGTTAGTGAGGACTACCATTGGAAGGCTAGGGCTGTGGAACCACATCACAGATGATGGTCCGGAGCCAGTGGCCAAAGAAGATGAAGAAGAAGGCGACGGGAAGACTCTTGCGGTAGCTGAAGCAAAGAGATGGGTCCAAGAGGATTTGATGGTGCTGTCTGTGCTCCATTCCTCTTTGGAGCTTCCCATACTTGAAGCTTACGTGCACTTTGAGACTCCTAAGCGCCTTTGGGACATGCTCCATAAGAGGTATGGAAACAAGTCCAACATAAGTCGGGTGTTTGATCTGAAGCAAACCATCAGCGTCTTGAGGCAAGATGGAGAAGATCTCACCAAGCACATGGGGAAGTTTGGAGCGTTGTGGTCCGAACTTGAGAGTCTTAGACCCAACACAACTGATGAGGAATCGCTCATTGAGAGGAGAGAGCAAGATCAGGTGTTTGGGCTATTGATGACTCTAGATGAAAGCTACCAGGATGTGATCAAGCATATCCTGAGATCACCTACTCTCCCATCCATGGAGGAGGTATGCGCACAACTTCAGAAGGAGGAAGGCTCTCTTGGGTTGTTTGGAGGCAAGAAGGGAATGTCCACGGCTCATAAAGCGGAAGAGGCGCAAGCAAACAAGGCAGCGTACCGTGGAGATAGAAGGAAGTATGAGAAGTATGAGGGAAGCTGTGAGCATTGCAAGCGGCAGGGGCATAAGAAGAGTCAGTGCTGGATCCTACATCCACACCTCAGGCCGAGCAAGTTCAACAAGGATAGAGAAGCTAAGGCTCACCTTTCTGCTGAAGCAAGTGGTGCTGGCTCATCAGGGGCTAGTCCAAATGTCAAGGCGGGTGAAAGTGAAGGCATGGCTCTAACTTCTCAGGAGGTGATCACCAAGGCTGACTTTGAGGCATTCATCCGAGCCCTCAAGGAGTCTGGTAAAATGCTAGGCAACACTCTTGGATACTCATACTCTGCTCATACATTACCTAGTATCTCTGATAAGCTGTTAGACATTTTTAAAACCTCATGTACTGCTACTGCTCATACTAGCATAACTGATAGATTGTTAGGAGTAGTTAAGAGCCTGAAAGCTGAAAATGAAACATCTAGTATCAATACTGCTAGGAGCTTGCATAAACCATTGATAATTGATTCTGGTGCATCTCATCACATGATTAGTGATAACAATTTGATAAAAGACATAGAACCTGCACTTGGTCATGTTATGATTGCAAATGGAGATAGAATTCCCATTAGAGGCATTGGTAAACTGAACTTGTTTAATAAGGATTCAAAAGCTTTTTACATGCCTGAGTTCACCTCTAATCTCTTATCAGTTAAGAAATGCACTACTGATCTTCAATGCAATGTTATTTTCAGTCCTAATGATGTTAAGTTTCAGGATATTAAGAGCAGTAAGTTGATTGGGCAAGGAGCAACCAAGGGGGATCTTTACATGATTGAAGACCTTGCACCTATTTCTAGTTCTTGTTTCTCGTTTAGTTCTGTTTCTTCCTTAAGTACTGATGCTCTGTGGCATGCTAGGCTAGGACATCCACATGTTAGGGCTTTAAGCATTATGTTACCAGGTGTCATGTTTAAAAATAATGATTGTGAGGCTTGTATTTTGGGTAAACACTGTAAGACTGTTTTTCAAAGATCATCTACTCTTTATGCAAACTGCTTTGATTTAATTCACTCTGATGTTTGGACTGCACCTTGCTTATCTAGAGATGATTACAAGTATTATGTCACATTCATTGATGAAAAATCCAAATACACCTGGTTAACATTGATTAAAACTAAAGATAGGGTCCTTGATGCATTTAAAAATTTTCAAGCCTATGTGACTAACCAATATCATGCCAAGATTAAGATTTTCAGGTCTGATAATGGTGGGGAGTATACTGGGCATGCATTTCGTGATCACCTTGCTCAACATGGGATTCTTCACCAGACTAGCTGCCCATACACTCCACAGCAGAATGGAGTTGCTGAAAGGAAGAACAGACATCTCATGGAGGTGTCCCGGTCTATGATGTTCCACAAAGGGGTTCCCAAGAGGTATTGGAGTGATGCTGTGATGACTGCGTGCTATCTGATCAACAGGATACCAACCAGGATCTTAGCAGATCAATCTCCATTTGAGGTACTTAACAAGAGCAGGCCAGTCTTGGATCACCTGAGGACCTTTGGATGCGTGTGTTATGTTCTTGTACCAGGCGAGCAGAGAAACAAACTAGAAGCAAAGAGCACCAAGGCTATGATGATTGGGTATTCCACTTCACAGAAGGGATACAAATGCTATGATCCTACAGCTAGGAGAGTCCTAGTGTCAAGGGATGTCAGATTCATGGAAGACAAAGGATACTATGATGAGCAGACATGGGAAGACTTGGAGGATCTATCCCAGCCATCAGAAAGAGCTGCTTGCTTGAGAAACATTCTAGAGGGGCTCGGAATTGGAGTGTCCCAGGATCAGAGTAGGCGTCCAGAACCTACTCCAGCTGCAGCAGAAGAACCATCCCACTTTGCACATGAGGGGGGGAGTGAATCAGTTTCTGAACTAGAGGACCAAGGCTTAGAAGAGGCTGGTGAGCTAGGAAACAGAGGAACTGATTCTCCTGTCCAAAGTGGAGAAGGATCAGCAAGGGAAGAACTGAATGAAAGTCAGAATGAAGAAGATCAGAGACAAGGAGAGGCTAGAGCTGAAGCTGAAGAACAGACTGAAGCAGTGACTCCACAAGTAGAAGAAGAACAAGAGATGGCACAAGAAGGGCCAGTGTTGAGAAGGAGTACAAGGCTGAGAAGGGATCCTTCCAGTTGGGTAAACACGAGAGTGTACTACAATGCCCAAGCTGTGAAGCATCCTACTCAGGCCGTGTGTTCCTTTGCTCAATATCCAGAAGCACATTGTGCATTTATGGTAAACTTAGATGAGAATCACATTCCAAGAAGCTATGAAGAGGCAATGGAAGATAAAGAATGGAAGGAATCAGTAGGAGCTGAGGTAGGAGCTATGATAAAGAATGATACATGGTATGAGAGTGAACTACCAAAAGGGAAGAAGGCTGTGTCTAGTAGATGGATCTTTACAGTCAAGTACAAGGCTGATGGGTCGATTGAGAGGAAGAAGACTAGACTGGTAGCAAGAGGGTTCACTCAGGCATATGGAGAAGACTACATTGATACATTTGCTCCAGTTGCAAAGCTACACACCATTCGAATAGTCCTATCAGTGGCTACTAACCTTGGGTGGGATCTTTGGCAAATGGATGTGAAGAATGCATTTCTCCAAGGAGAGTTAGAAGATGAAGTTTACATGCTACCACCTCCGGGCCTAGAAGGGATGGTGAAACCAGGGAATGTGCTGAGATTGAAGAAGGCCATCTATGGGTTAAAGCAATCACCAAGGGCATGGTATCACAAGCTGAGCACAACTCTAAATGGAAGAGGCTTCAGGAAATCAGAGCTTGATCACACTCTCTTCACTCTTACTACCCCTGCAGGCATTGTTGTGCTTCTTGTATATGTGGATGACATAGTTATCACAGGCAGTGATAAGGTGGGAATCAAGGAGACCAAGGAGTTTCTGAAATCTGTGTTTGACATCAAAGACTTGGGAGAAATGAAGTACTTCCTTGGAATTGAGCTGTGCAGATCAGAAGAAGGGTTGTTCATCTCACAAAGGAAGTATATCTTGGATCTGTTGAAGGAGGCTGGTGCGTATGGAGGAAAGACAGCCAAGATGCCCATGGAGGATGGGTATAAAGCTCCACGTGAGGGGGAGCTAGAAGATAGTAAGGTATTTCATGATCCAAAGCTATACAGGAAGCTTGTGGGGAAGCTGATCTATCTAACCATCACTAGGCCAGACATCTGTTTTGCTGTGAACCAAGTGAGTCAGCATATGCAAGCTCCAAGAGAGCATCACTGGCGCATGGTAGAAAGAGTTCTCATGTATCTGAATGGAACTCAAGGGCTTGGTATATGGATGGGTTGTAATGGGAGCACTGAAGCAGTGGGATATTGTGATGCAGATTGGGCTGGAGATAGAACAGATAGAAGATCTACAACCGGCTATTGCACATTCATTGGTGGAAACATGGTTACTTGGAAGAGTAAGAAGCAGAAGGTGGTGTCATGCTCAAGTGCCGAGGCTGAGTATAGAGCAATGCTAAAGCTCACAAATGAGTTGGTATGGATTAAAGGAATACTGAAGCACTTGGAGATTGAGCAAGCAACACCAATGACCATGCATTGTGACAATCAAGCAGCCATTCACATAGCCACAAACTCGGTGTTCCATGAAAGAACCAAGCATATTGAAGTGGACTGTCATAAAGTGAGGCAGATGATAGTCTTGGGAGTGATACTGCCGTGCTACACAAGGAGTGAGGATCAGTTGGCAGATGTATTCACTAAGGCGGCTAGGCAAAAGACAATGGAGTCAATTCACATAAGGTTGGGACTCCTTGATCTTTCGCCTAAGGGCTGATCTATACACTCTCCTGATCATGAGGTCCATACTCTTTTTCCCTCATCAGAGTTTTGTCCCAATGGGTTTTCTTTGATGAGGTTTTTAATGAGGGGGAGCTCATGATCCTTCCAAGCTTGACTTGTTCCACATGGTCAAGCTTGAGGGGGAGTGTTGAGATGAGCTGAGGAATATGAGGAGAGTTGTTCAGGGTTGAAGAGGTTGTGATGTTGAGTAGAGGAGAAGGATTGGCCTTAGGGAGAACCGTCCGTACCGGTCCGTACAGGTCCGTACCATGGCCGTACGGCCGTACAGACGGTATCGACCATGCGGTGAAGAGTGTTACCGCGGGAAGAAGTTACTCGACCAGATCATGTTTTACCTTGACCAAAGAAGGCATATGACCGTTGATGGAAAGAGGAGGAGCGTCTCTACAGGCTGGCACAGGCTGGAAGGATAAGGTTCACTTTTAGCATAGTGACCACGCGTGTGGAGAGGCTCATTGGTCCGGTTCAAATTAAAGGCTCCCTTAGCTTTGACCTCACATGCTTAGTCTCTTCTTAAACCCTAGTATCACACTCCTATATATTGTAAACACTCTCTCATTAATAAGATTAAGCGGATTATGTTAGTCTCTCTCTTGTTCATCATGGATCATACATAATCTCTCCATTTCTCTCACAATCTCTTCTAAACTTCTCTTAATCTCTTACCAAATCTCTCTTAATCTCTCAATACCTATTCTACTCTCTAAAATCTCAGATAGATTATATTATCTAATCATACTTGCTTTCATGAGTTAGAAACTGGTTAAGATTAATGCATACTGCCTTGTTGCTGCCTTGTATTGTTGCATTTAGATTAAAGTCTAAGTTGCATTAAGGAGTGTTTAAAATTGCCTAAATACTTTGACTTGAATCTGATAAGGTCTTGCTTAGTATTTAGAGAATGGTTGCTTGCATAGATAAGAACTTGACATTGTCTTGACTCTATCTAATGCTATAAAGCTTGAGACATTGGTGATCAAACTTGATGAAGTCAAGGATTGATCCCAATGCAATTGTCTCTTATCTTTGCTAGAGTTTGAGTGATGTTTCAGATTCACAAAAGGTGTTCCTAGTTCATCATCAAATCCGAGTTGAAAGAGAAAGAATGGTGCCCATTGTGTGTGCAATGGAGAGTTATTACAAGAAGGGTGAAGCGCGCAGTATGAGATTAAGAGATCCTTAGAGTAATCAGAATAAAGAGAGTGTTTAAGAAGTGATTAAGAGAAGTTTGTGAAAGATTTAAGAGACTAGATAGAGCCGTTTAGAGTCTAAGAGATAATCATAGTGTCTAAGAGATTAGAGAGACTCAAACTGGATAATCTTTATTAGTGTTGATGAGTTACAATATATAGTGTGAGCATACAAGGGTTTTCGAAATCAAGGAGAGGACTAAAGCATGTGAGGTCAATCAGGAGAGGATAAGCTCATTTGGACTAGCCAATTAGCTTCTCCACATGCGCGGAGTATCTAGCATCTTGGACCGAGATGCTCTTGCCTTTCCAGCTGTTCCAGCCTGTCAAGGCGCGCTCTACCTTATCCCCAAACGGTCTGATGCATCAAGGTAAGTTCCTTCCCTTCTCCTAAGTTACCGCAAGTAACTTCTTTACCCTTGTCAAGGTTTCACCCATCTTCATGTGTACGGTCATGTACGGACTGTACGGACTTGTACGGACCTTACCCAAACCTTCCCAAGCTTCAACTCATCTCCTTAGTCTCAACTCCTCACTTGCTTCACACTTATGCTCAGCTCAACTCAACACTCCCCCTCAAGCTTAGCTTTGTGAAAGTCTAAGCTTGGATTGCTATGAGATCTTCCTCATTAAAAACCTTACCAAGGAAAACCCATTGGGATAAAACCTTGATAAGGGAAAAAGAGTAAAGACCTCACAGCCAAGGGGATCAGCTCCTTCTCTTCCCAAGATCAATGAGGCCCAACCGTATGTGAATGGACTCCATTGTCTTCTGTCTTGCAGCCTTGGTGAACACATCCGCTAACTGATCTTCACTTCTTGTATAGCATGGCAAGATGACTCCTAAGATGATCATCTGCCTCACCTTGTGGCAATCAACTTCAATGTGCTTAGTTCTCTCATGGAACACCGAGTTGGAGGCAATGTGGATAGCTGCTTGGTTGTCACAATGCATGGTCATTGGTGTGGCTTGATCAATCTCCAAATGCTTCAAGATGCCATTGATCCATACTAACTCGTTGGTGAGCTTCAGCATTGCTTTATACTCAGCTTCTGCACTTGAGCAAGACACCACCTTCTGCTTCTTACTCTTCCAAGTCACCAAGTTGCCTCCAATGAATGTGCAATAGCCTGTGGTTGATCTCCTGTCTGCTCTATCACCAGCCCAATCCGCATCACAGTATCCCACCACTTCAGTGCTTCCATTGCAGCCCATCCATACTCCTTGATCAGGTGAGCCGTTGAAATACATCAAGATCCTCTCCACCATGCGCCAGTGATGTTCCTTAGGCACTTGCATGTGTTGACTCACCTGATTCACAGCAAAACAAATGTCAGGTCTAGTTATAGTAAGATAAATCAATTTGCCAACTAGTTTTCTATAGAGTTTAGGATCCTGATAAGGTTTGTTGTCTTCAATCTCCCCCTCTCGTGGGACTTTGTAGCCATCCTCCATAGGCATCCTTGCTGTCTTGCCACCATAAGCACCTGCACCTTTCAAAAGATCAAGTGTATACTTCCTTTGGGACATGAACAAACCTTCCTTGGATCTACATATCTCAATTCCAAGAAAGTATTTCATTTCTCCCAAGTCTTTAATCTCAAACATGGATTTAAGAAACTCCTTGGTTGCTATGATACCTTCCTTATCACTCCCTGTGATAATGATATCATCAACATACACAAGGAGTGCAATCATACCTGAGGGAGTAGTGAGTGTGAAGAGGGTGTGATCTAGTTCAGACTTCTTGAAGCCTCGGCCATTCAGAGTAGTGCTCAACTTGTTGTACCAAGCTCTTGGTGATTGCTTCAGCCCATAGATAGCTTTCTTCAGTCTTAACACATTCCCTCTCTTCACTAAGTGTTCAAGGCCTGGAGGTGGATGCATATACACTTCATCCTCAAGTTCACCTTGTAGAAATGCATTCTTCACATCCATTTGCCATAACCCCCATCCAAGATTCACAGCCAAGCTTAGTACAATCCGGATTGTGTGTAGTTTAGCTACTGGTGCAAAGGTTTCTATGTAATCTTCTCCATAAGTTTGAGTGAAACCTCTTGCAACTAGCCTTGACTTCTTCCTCTCAATCTTTCCATCCGCTTTGTACTTGATTGTGAATATCCATCTACTAGTCACAGCCTTCTTCCCTTTTGGTAACTCACTCTCATACCATGTATCATTCTTGATCATAGCTCCTGCCTCAGCTCCAACTGATTCCTTCCATTCTTTATCCATGATTGCTTCTTCATAGCTTCTTGGGATGTAGTTCTCATCTAAGTTAACCATGAAGGCACAATGTTCTTCTGGATACTGAGCAAAGGAGCACACGGCTTGAGAAGGATGCTCCACAGCTTGGGCATTATAGTACACTCTCGTGTTTACCCAGCTAGAAGGATCCTTCCTTATCCTTGTGCTCCTTCTTAGTGGCTGCACAACCGGTTCTTCTTCCTGTTGTTCTTCTACCACTTCATCTTGAGAAGGTGTTTGCCTCACACCATGATCATGACCATCAGAGCCTATGCTCTCTTCTCCTTCATTCTCTACTCCTCCTTCATCCTGGTTAGCCTCTTGCATAGGTTCCTCATGCTCCTCTCCTCCCTCATGATCAAGGTGGGATGGTGAACCAACTTCAGGAGGTGGAGTTGCGTGATTCCTTGGATCCTGGGATGTACTGATTCCAAGACCTTCAAGGATGATCCGCAAGGTGGTGGCCTTGTCTGATGTTAAGTCCTTTAGGTCTTCTTGGTTCTTTTCTTCATAGTATCCTCTATCTTCCAAGAACTTCACATCTCTAGATACAAGTACTCTCCTTGCTATAGGATCATAGCATTTGTATCCTTTCTGTGTAGCTGAGTATCCTATGAACACAGCCTTAGTACTTCTTGCTTCTAGCTTGTTGATCATCTCTCCTGGTTTGAGTACAAAGCATAGGCATCCAAAGACTCGCAAGTAATCAAGTGCTGGTTTGTACCTGTTCAGAACTTCAAATGGAGCCTTCTCATTCAGAACCTTGGTTGGAGTTCTGTTGATCAAGTAACAAGCAGTGGCAACCGCATCACTCCAAAATCTCTTTGGGACATTACTCTGAAACATAAGTGACCTTGCCACTTCCATGAGATGCCTATTCTTCCTCTCAGCCACTCCATTTTGCTGTGGAGTATACGGACAGCTTGTTTGATGTAGGATCCCATGCTGTGATAAGTGTTGCTTGAATGCATGACTTGTGTACTCTCCTCCATTATCTGATCTCAAAATTTTAATCCTAGCATGATAATGGTTAGTTACATAAGTTTGAAAGTTCCTAAATGCATCAAGTACCCTATCTTTGGTCTGAATTAAGGTTAACCAGGTGTATTTGGATTTTTCATCAATGAATGTGACAAAGTACTTATAACTATCTCTAGATAAGCAAGGAGCAGTCCACACATCTGAATGAATTAGATCAAAGCAATTATCATAAACGGTAGTAGACTTTTGAAACACAGTTCTACAATGCTTGCCTAAAATACAAGCTTCACAATCTTTGTTCTCAAACACAACACCTGGTACCATTAAGTTCAAAGCTTTAACATGAGGGTGTCCTACTCTAGCATGCCACAATGCATTTTTATTCAATAAAGAAGCAGAAGTAAATGAGCAACTATAATCAGGAACAGAAGTGAGTTCTTCAAGCATATAGAGGTCTCCCTTAGTCACTCCTTTCCCAATCAATCTGCTGCTCTCAATATCCTGAAACTTCACATCATTAGGACTAAAGATAACATTGCATTGTAAATCATTAGTACATTTCTTCACAGATAATAGGTTTGATGTGAATTCAGGCATGTAAAAAGCTCTAGATTCTTTGTTAAACAACTTAAGCTTTCCTATTCCTCTAATAGGTATCTTGTCCCCATTTGCTATCATCACATGCCCATGCGTAGGTTCTATATCTTTAATCAAGTTCTCATCACTTATCATATGATGTGATGCACCAGAATCAACAATCAATGGTTTACCTACTTGTTTAGCATTAAGACATAGATTACTAAGCAATGGATGTATCCTATCAGTTCTAGCAATGTGAGCAGTTCTATACTCATTCCTAGCTTCTAACCATTCTACTAGTTCTCTAATCAAGTGATCATCCTTGTATGCAATCATAGAGGCTCCAAAGGAATAACCATAAGTGTTACCGTTTTCCTTTAGCATTTTGAAGAGAGCATCAAGGTCTGATCTCTTGATGTAGTCATCATTGCTGCGTGAGCTTGAGGCGCCTGTGTAAGCCACCAGATACTTCCCATTCCCATCATTGCCTCCAAGCCCATCCGCTTCACTCGCCTTGCTGGTACCAGCTCCACTTGAACCTTCAGTCACATTTGCCCTTCCCTCACGCTCCTTCATGAACTTGGCCGGCTTGAGGTGTGGGTGTAGTATCCAGCATTGGCTCTTCTTATGACCATGCTTCTTGCAATGATCACAGTTGCCATTGAACTTCCTGTCCTCATACTTCCCGTGAGATGCCTTGTTTGCTTGTGGAGTCTCGGTTGAGTCCTCAAGAGCTGCTTGATTGGCAAGAGAGAGCTCCCCCTTTCCTCCAAACAACCCCATAGATCCCTGCTCCCTTTGGATTTGCGCACACACCTCCTCAAGGTCCGGAAGCTTATCTGACCTTAGCATGTGCTGGATGAGGTGAGTGTAGGCCGGGTTCAGTGTGAGAAGCAACCCAAAGACCTTGTCTTGCTCGCGCCTCTCATTCAACTGATCTGGATCAGTTGTGCTCGGCCTCAGCATCTCCAGCTCTGACCATAAGGACCTGAACCTCCCCAAGTGCTTAGTGAACTCCATGTCCTCTTGTGCAAGACGGTTGATCGCTAGCTTCACTTCAAACACACGGCTGAGGTTGGAAATGTTCCCATATACCTTCTTCATCGTGTCCCACAGCTCCTTGGCTGATTCACAGTAGCTGTAGGCATCCAAGATAGTTGGGTCCAAGGATGCGTGTAGAACCGTCATCACCAGCATGTCTTCTTGTTGCCATTTCTCCACAGCCGCTTCATTGGAGACCTCTTCTTGATCTCCTCCCTGAGTAATGAGTTTCGGAGCCTCCCCTGTTGTGATTTGCCCCCACAAACCCTTACTTCCCACCGCAGTCTTCACCATCCGAGACCACACAAGGTAGTTGCTACCTTTGAAAGTAACCGCTACCTTCATCCTCATGTTCATCCCATGTTCCATCTTTGCTTGACTTGAAAACTTGAATCTTGAATCTCGTACACACCAACCTTGAGTCTAGAATCACGCAAACACACAGAACGTAGCACAGCTTCAACTAGAACGTATCACAGCTTCAACACCTTCAAGACTACTCGCGTGTAGCTTCAAAGCTGTTAGCTTGTAACTCTCTAAAGATCAAACCCCAGATTCAAATGAACCTGGCTCTGATACCATATGAGATTAAGAGATCCTTAGAGTAATCAGAATAAAGAGAGTGTTTAAGAAGTGATTAAGAGAAGTTTGTGAAAGATTTAAGAGACTAGATAGAGTCGTTTAGAGTCTAAGAGATAATCATAGTGTCTAAGAGATTAGAGAGACTCAAACTGGATAATCTTTATTAGTGTTGATGAGTTACAATATATAGTGTGAGCATACAAGGGTTTTCGAAATCAAGGAGAGGACTAAAGCATGTGAGGTCAATCAGGAGAGGATAAGCTCATTTGGACTAGCCAATTAGCTTCTCCACATGCGCGGAGTATCTAGCATCTTGGACCGAGATGCTCTTGCCTTTCCAGCTGTTCCAGCCTGTCAAGGCGCGCTCTACCTTATCCCCAAACGGTCTGATGCATCAAGGTAAGTTCCTTCCCTTCTCCTAAGTTACCGCAAGTAACTTCTTTACCCTTGTCAAGGTTTCACCCATCTTCATGTGTACGGTCATGTACGGACTGTACGGACTTGTACGGACCTTACCCAAACCTTCCCAAGCTTCAACTCATCTCCTTAGTCTCAACTCCTCACTTGCTTCACACTTATGCTCAGCCTCAACTCAACACGCAGATGGTTGTAAAACTCACTTGAAGCTCACTGGTCTTCCTCTTACCATTGCAAGTAACTGAAGAAGAAGCCAACCGGGTCTAGGCAGTGGCGTGCCTATTCAAGAGGGTGCTCAAACTAAGACAGAGCACTCTTGGCTGTGTGAAGAAGAAGGCTACTCTATCAAGGCGGCTTCTATTGTGAGGTGATTGAAGAAATAGCTGAAGCATCCACAAGCATTCCATCATGGTGGTGAATTCAGAAGGGTGATTGCAATAAGAGAAGAAGAAGAAGTGAGGATTCAAGTGGTAACTTTGAGAACCACTCCTCATCATCTTAAACAAGGGAGTAAACCTAATCTCATCTATCTTAATATGTCTTGATAGGTTTATCTCCTGATTATACTATGTGCTTTCCCTAAATTCCATTAAGAGTTTATAGCTTCTAGTAGAATGTCTAGGCTAATTGCACTGAAATTATTTTGCTGCTGCATTGTCTTATTGTTAGTAAGTAATGTCTAGAGTCCCAGAATCTCATGTTCTGTTTATTGCATTGTCTTGGGTGTTGTCATAGCTTGAATCATCATGAATGTGTCGTAGAATTGAGTAGAATGTCTCTGCTGCTTGCATCATGATTGATAAGTTATTTTGCATACATAAGCATATCTCATACTGTCTAAGTTCAATCCCAGTGTTATCTGATGCTATTGCCTATGTTTAATCCATCAATGAAAGTCTTGCATCAATTAGAAATTGTCTAAGTTGCTTGCATCATTGGTTCTGATTGAAACTGTTGTGCAGAGCTTTAATATTACTCATGGATTGAACCTGTTGCATTCATATAGCTAATGCTTTAAGATTGTGCATTCATGTAGTAATGCATTTAAAAATGAGCCTAAATTGCAAATGTACTGATGTAAGCTTGCATTGCATTTAAAGAACTTAATAATAATAATAACCTAGGATGTCAATGTATTGTCTAGAACTTGCATTGTCATTGTTAGAGATTGAAATCTTCTTGTCTTGACTCAGTCCAGTTCTGATTGATGCTATGCCATAGTTAAATCCATCAGTGATGTCTTATAAGCATTTAGAAGTATGTCTAAGCTACTTGAATCATTGGCTTTGATAAAACTAGTGAGCATAAGCATGAATTGAGTCACTCTTGTCGCCTTGATTGCATAAGTATCATCTAGGACTTGTGTTTCATTTGAATTGAATCTGTTTCATTCATATAGTTAGTGTGTAACCTAATGCATTCATCTATTGTTGCATTTAAAAAAAAAAAAAAAGAACTGAATTGAACCTAAAAGATCAGTGTATTGTTGAAAGCATACATTGTCATTGCATATTCTTGTCTTGATTGTCTATAGCTTGTTTCAAGTATCATTTATTATTGTGGCATTGGTGATCAAACAGGATAAATGATCTTGGTTTGATCCCAATGGGATGATCTGATCTTGCATTGAGTTGTGGTGGTGTTAGGTACACAAGGGAAGTGATAAATGTAACTCGCCATCAGCCAAGAATGTAGAGACAAAGGTCTTGTGCCATTGCATATCATCACTAGGACATGTTAGTCCATAATCTACAGGAAGGGTAGTGTGATTGATTATGCAATGAGAGATGGCCATTGCATAATACCATTGGACATATCTAGTCCTTAGTCTACAGGAAGTGTAGCATGGGTCATTATGCAATGAGAGGTGTGTCTTGTGAGACTCTCTATGGTGATTCAAACACCCTAATTCCTGGTTAAGGAAGAGAGAAAACTCACAAGAAGAAAGCTATCATGAAAGATGATAGTTATTAGACCATGGAGATGCATAGGATCATCACAAGCTTAGCTCCTTCTAGTCTTGGTTCTAAGCTTGAGGGGGAGTCTTAATGCATATGATCTATGGTCAGTAACAAGTCTTTGCAAAGGCTTCTACAAGAATCATCAACCGGGCCAAGACAGTGGCGTGTCTAGGCAAGAGGTTGTTCAGAGAAGTCTTGGCGAGTGAGGAAGAAGGCTCTCCATCAATGTGACTTCAATGAGAGGTGATTGAGGAGAAGCTGATGAATCCATTCTGCCTTTCCAAGAAGTTGATGATGCCATGAAGATGGTGCATTAAGAGAGTTAGGAAACTCACAAAAACACAAGGGAAGTTCCCTTAGACTTTTAAAACTCTTTTCAATCTTTTTCATTCATCTTATTCATTGCTTGTGCTTGAAAAGATACTTAAAATGATTATGATTGAATTGTGAGATTGTGTGCATCAAGTGTGATGCAGGATATTCATTTTCTTGTTTTTGATAGGTACTGATGCACCTTTGGGATAATGTATCAGGTACCATTGCTTGAGCCTCACTAAAGGTGTTCCTGGTCATTTCCTAGCTTCTCTAAGGTGGCTGTGAAGTCTGTTGAGAGGGGGAGAGTCAAACCAGTTCTATGAAGAGGGCAAGTCGTGTGTGAAGTGTTGATCAGCCTCACTGGTGTTTTGAAGATGATCTGGTCGTGTCCTAGCTTCTCTAAGATGGCTGAGAAGTCAGTTGAGAGGGGGAGACTTCGAACCGGTTCCATGAAGAGGTGAAGCTGAAGTGTGAAGTGTGCGCAAAGCTGTGAAGAGTTGCTGCACCTATTAGGCCGTGATCCAGAGCTTCTTGTGTCCAACCACACCGGTTCTAAGGCACAAGAGCTCACTGGCCAATCCCTAGGCTTTGGAGAGCTCTACTCTTTTTCCCTTGCAAGGTTTTGTCCCAATGGGTTTTCCTTGTAAGGTTTTTAATGAGGGAGACTCTTCAGAGTTCCAAGCTTGGCTTAGGATCTCCTAAAGTCAAGCTTGAGGGGGAGTGTTGAACTGAAGAGAAGATGGAGCTTGTACAATGATAGGGCAAGCTCTAGAATGTTAACTTGAAGAATAGAAATGGAGTGAAAGGAGAAGTATGGAGTAGTTTGGTTCTAGTGCAAAGAGAGGGCAAGTCTTACAGAGATTGTCTGTCAAGGTTCAGGAGGGTCTTAAGAAGTCAAGAAGTGATCTTATGGCTGTGCAAGATTGGGTTTAAGTCCAGGAGGGACTTAGACACCATTTGGAGAATATTTGGTTGAGACAGTAACTCCAAAGTTACCACAGTAACTTTGGAGAGTTACCACTATACACTTTTGTGTATGTAGAGTGATGAATGAATATCAAGAGATGGTTTGTGTAGTTTGTATGAGATTAGGAGATTAAGAGAGACTAAGAGAATAAAGAACAAGAGAGAATACTCAAAACTCCATTAATTATTAACAATAAGGTTTACAAGGCTTTATATGAGTGATACAAGATACAATTCGAAATCATAGGGTCAGAGGAGATCAGGAACGTGTGGAGTCAAGGAGAGCCATCCAAAAGCAGCCAATGGGTGTTCTCACATGCTTGGACAGGCTGTAAAGGTGTTTTACCTTTCCAGCTATGACCAGACCTTATCCAGAATGCTTCTTCCTTATCCAGATTGCTCCTTCCTTATCCAGACTCTCCTTGGACGTGCTTCACTCTCCAAATGGGTGAAAGGTAAACTTCCCAAAGTTATACCTTAGTTACCACAGTAAAACTAAAGTTCCTGTGGTAAATCTCCAAAGTTACTGACTGCCCCATTTCTCTTCCTCTATCAATGTACCCACTCTTTATCACCTCTTCTCAACACTCCCCCTCAAGCTTGACCATGTGGAACAAGTCAAGCTTGGAAACCATGAAGACCTCCCTCATTAAAAACCTCACCAAAGAAAACCCATTGGGATAAAACTTTGATGAGGGAAAAAGAGTGGAGACTCCATGGTTAAGGGGCTCAGCTCCTGGGAGTAAGATCAATGAGTCCAAGCCTGGATAGTATGGACTCCATTGTCTTCAATCTCGCTGCCTTGGTAAACACATCTGCAAGCTGATCTTCACTTCTTGTATAACATGGCAGAATCACTCCCAAGATAATCATCTGCCTCACCTTATGACAATCCACCTCTATGTGCTTTGTTCTCTCATGAAACACTGAGTTGGAGGCAATGTGGATAGCTGCTTGATTGTCACAATGCATAGTCATAGGAGTACTCTGCTCAATCGCTAGATGCTTCAAGATCCCTTTGATCCACACCAACTCGTTTGTGAGCTTCTATGAGATTAAGAGATCCTTAGAGTAATCAGAATAAAGAGAGTGTTTAAGAAGTAATTAAGAGAAGTTTGTGAAAGATTAAGAGACTAGAAAGAACCGTTTAGAGTCTAAGAGAGAACCATAGTGTCTAAGAGATTAGAGAGACTCAAACTGCATAATCTTTATTAGTGTTGATGAGTTACAATATATAGGAGAGCTACTAGGGTTTACAAATCGCAAGTTTAAGGAGTAAGCATGTGAAGTCAAGGTAAAGGATTCAAATTAACCACTAAGAGGCATCACACGCTTATGGCATCTTGGACTAAAGTTGCTTTAGCTTTCCAGCCTGTCCCAGCCTGGCAATGCGCGTCCCTTATCTCTTAAACGGTCTGATCCTTTTCCACTTGAGTAACTCTTCCATAGTTACCGTTTCACTTGTGCAAGGTAAGTTTAGGTTGAGGCTTGGATGGTACGGACTGTACGGCCTTGTACGGACGTCCGTACCATGCTCTCCCTAAACTCCCTAAGCTTCCTCATCTCCTTTCCTCTTCAACTCCTTAGCTCTTCATACATATACTCAGCTCAACTCAACAGCTTCAACATGGCTCTATACTCAGCTTCAGCACTTGAACAAGAGATAACCTTCTGCTTCTTACTCTTCCAAGTAACCAAGTTCCCTCCAATGAATGTACAATACCCAGTAGTTGATCTCCTGTCCACTCTATCTCCTGCCCAATCAGCATCACAATACCCAACCACTTCTGTACTGCCATTACAGCCCATCCAAACTCCTTGTCCAGCCGTCCCACTCAGATATCTTAGTATCCTATCAACCATCTTCCAGTGATGGACCTTTGGCGCCTGCATATGTTGACTCACTTGATTCACAGCAAAGCATATATCTGGCCTGGTAATGGTCAAGTAGATTAGCTTGCCAACCATCTTCCTATACAGCTTAGCATCCTCAAACAGCTGGTTCTCTTCAACCTCCCCCTCACGTAAGACCTTATACCCCTCTTCAAGAGGTGTCTTGGCTACCTTTCCTCCAAGTACATCAGTCTCCTTCAGCATATCCATTGTATACTTCCTTTGACACATAAACAAACCCTCCTTGGATCTGCATATCTCAATCCCCAAGAAATACTTCATCTCTCCCAAGTCTTTGATATCAAACACAGACTTGAGGAACTCTTTAGTGGCTTTAATCCCAGCCTTATCACTCCCTGTGATAATCAAATCATCCACATATACCAGTATCACAATGATCCCTGAAGGTCCTGTCAAGGTGAAGAGAGTGTGATCTAATTCAGACTTCCTAAACCCTCTCCCATTGAGTGTTGTACTCAGCTTCCTGTACCAAGCTCTAGGTGATTGTTTCAGCCCATATATTGCCTTCTTCAACCTCAAAACATTCCCTGGCTTTACTAGATGCTCAAGACCAGGAGGCGGATGCATGTATACTTCATCTTCAAGTTCACCTTGCAGGAAAGCATTCTTCACATCCATTTGCCACAAATCCCACCCCAAGTTTGTTGCAATGGACAACACAATCCGAACTGTGTGCAGCTTAGCTACTGGTGCAAAGGTATCAATGTAATCCTCTCCATAGGTCTGTGTAAATCCTCTTGCAACCAATCTGGTCTTCTTCCTATCAATCTGTCCATTTGCCAGATACTTGATTGTGAAGATCCATCTACTAGATACAGCCTTCTTTCCCTTAGGCAGCTCACTCTCATACCATGTATCATTTTTGATCATAGCACCTGCTTCAGCTCCCACTGATTCTTTCCATTCCTTGTCTAACATAGCTTCTTCATAAGTCCTTGGTACATAACTCTCATCCAGACTAATCATAAAGGCATAATGCTCCTCTGGAAACTCAGCAAAGGAACACACGGCTTGAGAAGGATGCTCCACAGCCTGGGCATTGTAGTACACTCTCGTGTTTACCCAGTTGGAAGGATCCCTCTTTATCCTTGTGCTCCTCCTCAAAGCTTGAACCTGATCTTCAGTTTGCACACTAGCCGGCTCCACTTGCTCTTCTTCTGAACCGGCTGGTCCAACTTGTTCTTCTCTACTAGACTGAACCTCATCCACTTCTCTACTAGACTGAACCTCATCCACTTCTCCACTAGACTGAACATTGTTCTCAACTTCTTGTGATGTATCTTGATCATGAAGACCTGAATCCTCTTGGTTTTGCTCTTGCTCACCAGATTCAGTTCCATTCCCCCTCTCATGATCAAGAGGAGTTGTTCTTCCAGCTCCACCAGTCTGATTGGAAGGCTCTCTCCTTCCGGGTTCCTGATCCTGGGATAACCCTATCCCGAGCTTCTCCAACAACACTCTCAGTATTGTTGCCTTATCAGATGGAGCTTGAGACAAATCCTTCAGATTTTCCCACTCCTTTTCTTCATAATAACCTTTTGTTTCAACAAACTTCACTTCTCTAGATACCATCACCCTCCTTGCTTCAGGATCATAGCACTTGTACCCCTTCTGAGTGATAGAATAACCAATGAACATAGCCTTAGTACTCTTTGCCTCCAGCTTGTTTCTCTGCTCTCCTGGAACCATGACATAGCATACACACCCAAAGACACGTAGGTGATCAATGACAGGTTTGCTCTTGTTCAACACTTCAAATGGAGACATATTCTTCAATATCTTGGTTGGAACCCGGTTGATGAGATAGCAAGCAGTCTGCACAGCATCACTCCAAAAACGTTTTGGGACATTTGCATGAAACATCATCGATCTAGCAACCTCCATCAAATGCATGTTCTTCCTCTCAGCTACACCATTCTGCTGTGGTGTATAAGGGCAGCTAGTCTGATGCACAATCCCATGCTTGGCTAGATGACTCTTGAAGGCATTGCTGATGTATTCACCTCCATTATCTGATCTTAGTACCTTCACAGTAGCATTGTATTGATTAGATACATATGCTTGGGAGTTCATAAATGCTTCTAGCACCCTATCTTTAGATGGAAGCAATGTAAGCCAAGTATACTTAGACTTCTCATCAATGAATGTCACAAAGTACTTCTGGCTATCTCTAGACAAACAAGGTGCAGTCCACACATCTGAATGAACTAGATCAAAGCAATGCTCATAAGTAGTTTCTGATGTTGGAAAAACAGTCCTACAATGCTTTCCTAATATGCATGCTTCTCACTCCAAGTGATTAAATGACATATTAGGAATTATCAATTCAATAGCACGAGCATGAGGATGTCCCAATCTAGCATGCCAAGTAATACTATCAATCTTCTCATAAGTACTACTCAAACACATAGAATCAAAGGGTTTAGAGATCTTAGCCAATTGGAGCTGGTATAGATTATTCTTGCTGTCTCCTCTCCCAATGACCTTTCCAGTCTTCAAATCTTGGAACTCAACATCATATGGCCTGAATACTACTTGACAGCCAAGATCAATCGTGGCTTTTCTCACAGATAGTAGATTTGAAGCAAACTGTGGCATGTAGAAGGCATCTGAATCTTTATCAAATAGCTTGAGCTTTCCAACTCTTTCTATTGGAATCCTATCACCATTAGCTATCATCACACCTCCAGTAGCTTTCTTTACATCACTCATTAAGCTTCTGTCACTAATCATGTGATGACTTGCTCCAGAATCAACAATGATGGGTTTGTTGGATGTGGATGCTTTGGCAGGAGCACCTTGTCTCCGGGTCGTAGCCAAAGCATACACATACTTGACAAACTCATCCCATTCCTCCTTTGTGACAGGCTCATCCGCTCCTTTGGACTCTAGCTTCCTCATAACCCCACTGCTCTCTACAGATTCTCCAATGTAAGCTGAGTACAAGCATTCTCCTACTTGCATACTCTCCTTGATATCCTTTCTCCATAATCTGCTCATCATGACCCACATCTTAGAAAGTTTTCTCAACTTTCCCTTCTTGCAGCTTGTACCTCTCTTCCATCTATCTGGCTTCTTGTTTATCTCCCACACATCACACGTGTGTTCAACCAGCTCACATATCTCTCCCATAAGAAAGCCAAAGATCACATCTTGCTTCCTCCTTCCTTGACACCAACTCGGACTTGCTGTATGAGTTTTTACCATACTCAACTCTGATTCTACTTCTCTCAGCCTCCCAACAAGCTGATACAACTCGTTCTTCACTTGTCTTAGACTATAGATCACGCCCTTGGCCTCATGAACCTCCAACCTTGCTGTCTGACCTTCTTCAGCAGCTACCTCCTTTAAAGGCTCCACCTTTACTTGAATCTCCTCCAACCTTGCTGTCTGACCTTCTTCAGCAGCTACCTCCCTTAAAGGTTCCACCTTTACTTGAATCTCCTCCAAACTTGCTGTCTGATCTTTCTCAGCAGCTCTCACCTTTAAAGGTTCTTCCTTTTCATGATTACTCCAAATCCCACAGCTTTCAAAAGCTGTCTTTATCCAGCAGCTTGACCAAGCACACTCGTTTTCTCTCTCTTTCTTCTCTTCACTTCTTGATCTTGTCTCCTCCACCATGCTTAACTCATTTGAATCCATCAGAAACTCTCCACAGACTCAATTCGATCTCAAGCACACCAAAGAGCACCAAGAACACATCAAGAACACCAAGAACACCTCAAGAACACCTCAAGAAACTCAGATTTCGAAAATCATAATCAAACACCCTCTCCCCTTTGCGCAACCTGGCTCTGATACCATATACACTTTTGTGTATGTAGAGTGATGAATGAATATCAAGAGATGGTTTGTGTAGTTTGTATGAGATTAGGAGATTAAGAGAGACTAAGAGAATAAAGAACAAGAGAGAATACTCAAAACTCCATTAATTATTAACAATAAGGTTTACAAGGCTTTATATGAGTGATACAAGATACAATTCGAAATCATAGGGTCAGAGGAGATCAGGAACGTGTGGAGTCAAGGAGAGCCATCCAAAAGCAGCCAATGGGTGTTCTCACATGCTTGGACAGGCTGTAAAGGTGTTTTACCTTTCCAGCTATGACCATACCTTATCCAGAATGCTTCTTCCTTATCCAGATTGCTCCTTCCTTATCCAGACTCTCCTTGGACGTGCTTCACTCTCCAAATGGGTGAAAGGTAACTTCCCAAAGTTATACCTTAGTTACCACAGTAAAACTAAAGTTAATGTGGTAAATCTCCAACGTTACTGACTGCCCCATTTCTCTTCCTCTATCAATGTACCCACTCTTTATCACCTCTTCTCAACAACCACAGTAAGAGAACACAAAACTCTTAAGAGAAGAAGACAAAACTCTTAAGAGAAGAAGGCAAAGGATAGGCTGGTGAAACTCTTAAGAGAAGAAGACAAAGGAGAGGCTGGCGAGTGACAGGCTGGAAAGGAGAGTCCCTTGCTGTAAAGTAAAAGCAAAAGGAAACCATGTATCTAGCAAAAGAAGTGGGCAGATTCATGGGAGCCTTTAGCTAGCCAATAAGGAGCCAGCCTTCCCTTGACCAGATTCAAATGGACCAATTATCCATCAGGAAGAGCCAGCCACGACCAAGACCATCTTTCCATCTCATCCATTCATTTAAATTCAAGTTATAACAGCCCTTAGATTTAGGTTTATGATTGCAAGTTGTAAAGAGCATATATAAGCTCATAAGTGATGTTTTGTAACTCTTAAGTGAGTAAGGGGGTTTCCCTTCTCCTTCATGAATCTGAAACACTTATTCTCTCAGTCTCTTAAGTCTCTTAATCTCTGTTCCTAATTCTCTTATACACTCTCATCAATCTCTCTTCTAAATCACCTAAAACAAGCTCTAATCATTCTCCATTGGAGATTATCCACACACACATACTACAAGTATACACTTTTGTGTATTAGAGCATGATTCAACCAATCAGGGATAATCAGATGAAAAGATTAAAGAGATTAAGAGATTTTAGAGAGAGAATAAAGAGAGAGAGACTCAAAACTCCATTAATTAATAAAGATGAGGTTTACAACATACTTATATGAGAGAGACAATCAATTTCGAAATCAATCAGATAAGGTAGAGGTTCAGGGCATGTGTAGTCAAAGAGAGCCATCCAAAAGCAGCCAATGGGAGTCTTCACATGCTTGATCCCTTTGGCATCTTTTACTAGATGCTGTCTACTTTACAGCCTGTCTCCAGCCTCTCTAGCTGTGAGGAAACTTTATCCAGACTGCTCCTCCCTTATCCATACAGCTCTTGGTTGTGGCTTACTCTCCAATGTGAGCCAAGGTAACTTTCCAAGCTTTAACTTAGTTACCACAGTAAAACCAAAGTTACTGTGGTAACTCCAAAGTTACTGTCTGTCTCAATCCTCTTTCTCTATCAATGTAGTCACTCTTTATTACCTCATCTCAACACTCCCCCTCAAGCTTGACCATGTGGAACAAGTCAAGCTTGGAAACTATGAAGACCTCCCTCATTAAAAACCTCACCAAAGAAAACCCATTGGGATAAAACTTTGATGAGGGAAAAAGAGTGGAGACTCCATGGTTAAGGGGCTCAGCTCCTGGGAGTAAGATCAATGAGTCCAAGCCTGGATAGTATGGACTCCATTGTCTTTAATCTCGCTGCCTTAGTAAACACATCTGCAAGCTGATCTTCACTTCTTGTATAACATGGCAGAATCACTCCTAAGATAATCATCTGCCTCACCTTATGACAATCCACCTCTATGTGCTTTGTTCTCTCATGAAACACTGAGTTGGAGGCAATGTGGATAGCTGCTTGATTGTCACAATGCATAGTCATAGGAGTACTCTGCTCAATCTCTAGATGCTTCAAGATCCCCTTGATCCACACCAACTCGTTTGTCAGCTTCAGCATGGCTCTATACTCAGCTTCAGCACTTGAACAAGAGATAACCTTCTGCTTCTTACTCTTCCAAGTAACCAAGTTTCCTCCAATGAATGTACAATACCCCGTAGTTGATCTCCTGTCCACTCTATCTCCTGCCCAATCAGCATCACAATACCCAACCACTTCTGTACTGCCATTACAACCCATCCAAACCCCTTGTCCAGTCGTCCCACTCAGATACCTCAGTATCCTATCAACCATCTTCCAGTGATGGACCTTTGGTGCCTGCATATGCTGACTCACTTGGTTCACAGCAAAACATATATCTGGTCTGGTGATGGTCAAGTAGATCAGCTTGCCAACCATCTTCCTGTATAGCTTAGGATCTTCAAACAGCTGCTTCTCTTCAACCTCCCCCTCACGCAGAACTTTATATCCCTCCTCAAGGGGTGTCTTAGCTATCTTTCCTCCAAGCACATCAGTCTCCTTCATCATATCCATAGTATACTTCCTTTGAGACATAAACAAACCCTCCTTTGATCTGCATATCTCAATGCCCAGAAAATACTTCATCTCTCCCAAATCCTTGATGTCAAACACAGATTTGAGAAACTCCTTAGTAGCCTGAATCCCTGCCTTATCACTTCCTGTGATAATCAAATCATCCACATACACTAGAATCACAATGCTCCCTGAAGGTCCTGTCAAGGTGAAGAGAGTGTGATCTAGTTCAGACTTCCTAAAGCCTCTCCCATTGAGTGTTGTACTCAGCTTCCTGTAACAAGCTCTAGGTGACTGTTTCAACCCATATATTGCTTTCTTCAATCTCAAAACATTCCCTGGCTTTACTAGATGCTCAAGACCAGGAGGTGGATGCATGTATACTTCATCTTCAAGTTCACCTTGCAAGAAAGCATTCTTCACATCCATTTGCCACAAATCCCACTCCAAGTTTGTTGCAATAGATAACACAATTCGAATTGTGTGAAGCTTGGCCACTGGTGCAAAAGTATCAATGTAATCTTCCCCATAAGTCTGTGTAAATCCTCTTGCAACCAGCCTAGTCTTGCGCCTATCTATCTCCCCATTTGCAAGGTACTTGATGGTGAAGATCCATCTGCTTGAAACTGCCTTCTTCCCTTTAGGTAACTCACTCTCATACCAAGTATCATTCCTGATCATTGCATCCCTTTCATCTCCTACTGAATCTCTCCAAACCTTGTGCTTCATAGCTTCTTCATAAGATCTTGGTATCTCATTCTCATCCAAGTTACACATAAACACCATGTGTTCTTCTGGAAACTCAGCAAAGGAACACACGGCTTGAGAGGGATGCTCCACAGCCTGGGCATTGTAGTACACTCTCGTGTTTACTCAGTTGGAAGGATCCCTCCTTATCCTTGTGCTCCTCCGCAAGGTCTCAACCTGTTCTTCAGCCTGAACATTCTCTTGTGCTTCCTCTCTTAAACCAATAGATTCTCCCTGCTCATTTCCACCTGACTGAGCTCCACTCTCTACTTCCTGTGTCTCCTCCTGATCATTCTGACCTGAATCCTCTTGGTTATGCTCCTGCTCCCCTGATTCAGATCCATTCCCCCTCTCATGATCAAGAGGAGTTGTTCCTCCAGCTTCTCCAGCTTGATTAGAAGGTCCTGTTCTTCCTGGTTCCTGATCTTGGGATAATCCTATCCCTAGCCTCTCCAACAACACCCTCAATGTTGTTGCCTTCTCTGATGGAGCTCGGGACATATCCTCTAGGTCTTCCCATTTCTTCTCCTCATAATACCCTTTAGACTCAACAAACTTCACTTCTCTAGATACCATAACCCTCCTAGTTATTGGATCATAACATTTGTAGCCTTTCTGAGTGATTGAGTACCCAATGAACATAGCTTTAGTACTCTTTGCTTCTAGCTTGTTCCTTCTTTCTCCGGGAATCATCACATAACATAAGCACCCAAAGACTCTCAAATGATCAATGTGTGGCTTGGCCTTGTTTAATACTTCAAAGGGAGACAGTTTCTTCAAGACACGGGTTGGCACTCTATTGATGAGATAGCAAGCAGTCTGAACAGCATCACTCCAAAACCTCTTAGGGACATTCATGTGGAACATTATTGATCTCGCAACCTCCATCAAATGTCTGTTCTTCCTCTCAGCCACCCCATTTTGTTGTGGTGTGTAAGGACAGCTAGTTTGTTGCACAATCCCATGCTTTGCAAGATGACTCTTGAAAGCATTGCTAGTGTATTCTCCTCCATTATCAGAGCTCAGAATCTTCACAGTGGCATTGTACTGGTTAGTAACATATGCTTGGAAGTTCATGAAGGCTTCCAGGACTCTGTCTTTGGAGGGAATCATGGTGATCCATGTGTACTTTGACTTCTCATCAATGAAAGTCACAAAGTACTTATGGCTGTCTCTAGACATACAGGGAGCTGTCCACACGTCTGAATGCACCAGATCAAAGCAATTCTCATATCTGGTTTGTTGGGAAGACAGTCCTACAGTGCTTTCCAAGTATACAAGCTTCACACTCCAAGTGATTGAACGCCATACTTGGTAGAATCAGTTCAATTGCCTTGGCATGAGGATGTCCCAGCCTTGCATGCCATGTGAGATTATCACACCTATCCGTTGTGCTGCTTAAACACACAGACTCCACAGGACTAGGCGCCTCAGTTGTTTGGAGATGATAGAGCTGATGCTTGCTGTCTCCTCTGCCAATAACTCTTCCAGTCTTCAAATCCTGGAACTCAACTTCATTTGGTCTGAAAACCACTTGACAATCCAGATCAACTGTAGCCTTCTTAACAGAGATTAGATTGGATGTAAACTGAGGTAGGTAGAAGGCAGTGGAGTTCTTCTCAAACAGCTTGAGGTTTCCCACTCCTTCTATTGGGATCCTGGTACCATTGGCTATCATGACACTCCCTGTTGCTGCTTTAACTTCACTGATTAGTCTCTTGTCACTGATCATGTGGTGTGTTGCTCCAGAGTCAATGATGATGGGTTTAGATGTGGATGCTTTGGCAGGAGCACCCAGACTCCGGGTCGTAGCCAAAGCATACACATGCTCAACCAACTCATCCCATTCCTTCTTTGTCACACACTCATCTGCCCTCTTGGTATCCATTCCTCTCATATCCGCACTGTCTCCTACTGTTTCTCCCATGTAAGCTGAGTATGAACACTCTCCTATAACCATCTGCTGAAGTTCATCCTTGATTCTCTTCAAGATTACACTCATCCTGTCACTTAAGTGCTCAGACTCGCTATCCTTTCTCCATGCCCTTCTCTTCATTAACCACTCCTTAGAAAGTTTTCTCAACCTTCCCCTCTTACAGCTTGTACCTCCCTTCCATCTTTCTGGCTTCCTGTTCATTTCCCACACATCACAAGTATATTTAACAAGCTCACATACCTCTTCCATAAGGAAGCTGAAGATCACATCTTGCTTCCTCCTTTCTTGACAACATCTCGGATTTGATGTGTGTGTCTTCACCACATCTAGCTCTGACCATACTTCTCTCAGCCTTCCCACAAGCTGATAACACTCATCCTTTCCTTGTCTCAAGCCGCGGATCACCCCTCTGTCCTCAACGACTCACAAGCTTGGACTTGCCTAAAGTTGCTTCAATCTCACTCTTTGTAGTGTTTCCTTGAACAACTTCATTTCCCAGCTTCAGACCTCTTGTCTGACCTTCTTCAGTAGCCATTTCCATGAAAGGTTTCCCCTTTCCATGACTACTCCATAACCCACAGCTTTCCAAAGCTCTCTTTGCCCATCTTGACCAATCGCCATCCCTCTCTTCTTCAAGCTCCATGGTTGTACTAGATCTGTGCTTCATTTCCATGTTGAGATAGTTTGAATCCATCAGAATATCTCACACCACTCAGATAATAAAGACCAGAACTCAAGAACACCAAGAACACTCAAGAACACTCAAGAACACCCAGATTTTTATGAAAAACGAAATCACACTCTCCCCTTTTTAGCAACCTGGCTCTGATACCATATACACTTTTGTGTATTAGAGCATGATTCAACCAATCAGGGATAATCAGATGAAAAGATTAAAGAGATTAAGAGATTTTAGAGAGAGAATAAAGAGAGAGAGACTCAAAACTCCATTAATTAATAAAGATGAGGTTTACAACATACTTATATGAGAGAGACAATCAATTTCGAAATCAATCAGATAAGGTAGAGGTTCAGGGCATGTGTAGTCAAAGAGAGCCATCCAAAAGCAGCCAATGGGAGTCTTCACATGCTTGATCCCTTTGGCATCTTTTACTAGATGCTGTCTACTTTACAGCCTGTCTCCAGCCTCTCTAGCTGTGAGGAAACCTTATCCAGACTGCTCCTCCCTTATCCATACAGCTCTTGGTCGTGGCTTACTCTCCAATGTGAGCCAAGGTAACTTTCCAAGCTTTAACTTAGTTACCACAGTAAAACCAAAGTTACTGTGGTAACTCCAAAGTTACTGTCTGTCTCAATCCTCTTTCTCTATCAATGTAGTCACTCTTTATTACCTCATCTCAACAACAAGAGTAGAGATCTCTTTAAAAATCATACTTTACACACAAGGAAGAGCTTAATTGGACAGTTTGAATTAAAGCAGAATCTTATCCCATGTAATAGTGTGCTTTCTGAAACCCTTAACCTCGAGATGCCTCTCTATGTATTGTAACATCTGGTCATTAATAAAACTTAGACAGTTCAGCTTATCTTTGCCTCCATGGCTTACTCTTAGTCTTGTTCTCTAAACCTTACTCTCTACACTCATTTCTTCTCTAATCTCTCTTAAATCTATACTAAACACTCAGATTACTATTCATTACTCTAAAAGTGATAGAGAATCCCCAGGAAGTTGAATAAATCTCATAGGAGTTGGAAAGAAGAAGTTATTCCACTTTCAAATCAGGTGATTCCAGTTTTCCAGTTTTCCAGTTTGGGAATAGGAAAGCTTCTTCGTCGTTCCAATCAAACCAGGATGAATCACTTTGTGGGAAGCTTGATTTGGATACATTAAGTGGTGGAGAATCACAAGGAAGTTGAATAAATCTCATAGGAGTTGGAAAGAAGAAGTTATCCCACTTTCAAATCAGGTGATTCCAGTTTCCCAGTTTGGGAATAGGACAGCTTCTTCGTCGTTCCAATCAAACCAGGATGAATCACTTTGTAAGATGCTTCATTTGGATACATAAAGTGGTGGAGAATCACCAGGAAGTTAAATAAATCTCATAGGAGTTGGGATGAAGAAGTTATCCCACTTTCAAATCAGGTGATTCCAGTTTCCCAGTTTGGGAATAGCACAGCTTCATCGTCGTTCCAATCAAACCAGGATGAATCACTTTGTGAGAAGCTTGATTTGGATACAATAAGTGGTGGAGAACCACCAGGAAGTTGAATAAATCTCATAGGAGTTGGAAAGAAGAAGTTATCCCAATTTCAAATCAGGTGATTCCAGTTTCCCAGTTTGGGAATAGGACAGCTTCTTCGTCGTTCCAATCAAACCAGGATGAATCACTTTGTGAGAAGCTTGATTTTGATACATAAAGTGGTGGAGAATAACCAGGAAGTTGAATAAATCTCATAGGAGTTGGGATGAAGAAGTTATCCCACTTTCAAATCAGGTGATTCCAGTTTCCCAGTTTGGGAATAGCACAGCTTCATCGTCGTTCCAATCAAACCAGGATGAATCACTTTGTGAGAAGCTTGATTTGGATACATAAAGTGGTGGAGAATCACCAGGAAGTTGAAAAAGTCTCATAGGAGTTGGGATGAAGAAGTTATTCCCCTTTCAAATCAGGTGATTCCAGTTTCCCAGTTTGGGAATAGCACAGCTTCATCGTCGTTCCAATCAAACCAGGATGAATCACTTTGTGAGAAGCTTGATTTGGATACATAAAGTGGTGGAGAATCACGAGGAAGTTGAATAAATCTCATAGGAGTTGGGATGAAGAAGTTATTCCCCTTTCAAATCAGGTGATTCCAGTTTCCCAGTTTGGGAATAGCACAGCTTCATCGTCGTTCCAATCAAACCAGGATGAATCACTTTGTGAGAAGCTTGATTTGGATACATAAAGTGGTGGAGAATCACCAGGAAGTTGAATAAATCTCATAGGAGTTGGCAAGAAGAAGTTATCCCACATTCAAATCAGGTGATTCCAGTTTCCCAGTTTGGGAATAGCACAGCTTCATCGTCGTTCCAATCAAACCAGGATGAATCACTTTGTGAGAAGCTTAATTTGGATACATAAAGTGGTGGAGAATCACCAGGAAGTTGAATAAATCTCATAGGAGTTGGGATGAAGAAGTTATTATGACTTTTAGGAATATAAATATTAATCTGAGTTTAGAATAAGATTAAGGAAGAGAATAAGAGATTTAAGAGACTGATTAGAGGCTAATGGAGAATCATGATGAAATGAGTAAAGAGAAAGATTGTTTAGAACTGTCTAATCTTTCATTAAGGACATGAGTTACAATATATAGTGTGAGCATACTGTTGACATGAAAGCATGAATGACATAGAGGAAGAAGAAATCAAGTCAAGACATACATCCGGAGTGATCAAAGTGAGCTTGTCCGTACAAGTGTGAACTAACTTGGCGTGCAAGACAAGAGGAGACTTATCTGTGATCAAGAAGGATGTTATACTTGCCTTAAGATATTTAAAAGATGTCGGCCAAGAGGAGGGATCTGTTGAAGAAGAAGACAAGGTGGTTCAAAGGAGAGAGAGCCGTTAGGTGCTGTCGCTTTCCACCTTTGCTGTGCGCACCCAGCCCTTGATCAGTCCTCTTTGTTTATTCTTTTCTTCTATGTCAACTTGCCATTAGTTTATTCATTGTTGTATCTATTTAAGGTATGTAATCAGAACCAAATGGATCAAGGAAATATACTTCCTCACTTCTCTCTTATGTTTTCGAAATCTCTCTCTCTCTCTCTCTCTCTCTCTCGGATTCTTAGTAAAACCCTAGCTATCTCTTCTCTTTGTTCTTGATAAATCACACAAGCCACTCTTATAACTCATTCATTTTATCATGGTATCAGAGCAACAAAGCTCTTGAAACCTTTATCTACTTCCGCAAAACAAATCTCTGTTTCTTTTCTTGCCGTTCTTTGAATCCTCAAGATGGAGAACAACAACAACAACAACAACAACAACCGCATCAGCATACCTGTGACTCTGAAGGGGATTAACTACCTCTTATGGGCCAGGATGGTGAAAATTGCCCTTGGAGGAAAGGGTTTGTGGAGTCATGTCTCAGCAGAAGCGGCTCCAAAACAAACCAACCAAGGAGAAGATGGACAGGAGATGGTGGTAGCTGATGAAGACAAGTGGGCTCAGGAAGACCTCATGGTTCTCACAGTGCTCCTCAGCTCTCTTGAACCCGCCATCATGGAGTCTTACTCTTACTGTGAGACTACCAAACAGCTGTGGGATACACTTTACAAAGTGTATGGAAATGTCTCCAACCTCACAAGAGTCTTTGAAGTGAAGAGAGCCATCAATGCGCTCAACCAAGGAGATGTGGAGTTTCAACCACACTTTGGCAAGTTTAGGTCTCTTTGGGCAGAGATGGAACTGCTAAGACCACACACCACTGACCATGCCACGCTTCTAACCAGGCGTGAGGAGGACAGAGTGTTTGGACTGCTGCTCACTCTTAACCCATCTTATGGGAGCTTGATCAAGCACATCCTAAGAGCTGACAAGCTACCTGACCTGGATGAAGTTTGTGCTCAAATCCAGAAGGAAGAAGGCTCAGTGGGCTTGTTTGGTGGCAAGGGAGACTTAAGCATGGCGCATCAAGCAGAACAAGCAGTGGCAAACAAGGCGGCTTACAAACAAGATGAGAGGAAAGGCCTGACCTGCGACCACTGCAAGAAGAAGGGTCACTTGAAGGACAAATGCTGGATACTCCATCCCCACCTTAAGCCCAGCAAGTTTAGGGAAACTCGCTCTCAATACCAAGATGCAAGGGCCAACTTCTCAGCTGATGGTGCTGAGCCAACAACACCAATCACCATGGGCATAAGCAACCTAGGTGTGGGAAGTGCAACTGCCTCCACATCAGGCTATGCCACGCCAAGGGCCAACCTGGATGAGACCATCAAGAAGTCTGACTTAACTGCTCTCATCAAGGCTCTAAAAGAATCTGGTATATCTAAAAACCTTGGTGTTTCTCTTAATGCTTCACATACTGCTAATGGCACTATAAGAGTTTTTAAATCGGCTAAGCCCTTAGTTATAGATTCTGGTGCTTCTCATCACATGATAAGTGATTTAGAACTGATTAAAAACATAGAACCGGCCTTAGGAAATGTGATGATAGCAAATGGAGATAAAATCCCAATAAAAGGTGTAGGTAATCTTAAACTGTTTGATAAAGAAACTAAGGCTTTCTATATGCCCACCTTTGCTTCAAATCTATTATCTGTTAAGAAAGTAACTAATGATCTCAATTGTCAAGTTACATTCACGCCTAACAGTGTGTACTTTCAGGATATTGATTCTAGTAAGTTGCTTGGCAAAGGTGTTACCAAGGGAGACTTGTACTTGCTTGAGGACACAAGATCCGCAACTGATTTATTTCCTGCTTTTCATTCTGTTTCTGAATTCCCTAAAGATGTAATATGGCATGCTAGACTAGGACATCCTCATTCTCATGCCTTGAACATCCTGTTACCTAGCATTTCTTTTAAAAGTGATTGTGAGGCTTGTATCTTAGGAAAACATTGTAGAACTGTGTTTCCTAAATCAAAGACTCAATATGATAATTGCTTTGATCTCATACATTCTGACGTATGGACTGCCCCATGTGCATCTAGAGAGCAACATAAATATTTTGTGACATTCATTGATGAAAAATCTAAATACACATGGATCACTTTGTTGCAATCTAAGGATAGAGTGCTAGAAGCTTTTAAAAACTTTCAGAGCTATATAATTAACCATTTCAATGTTAAGATCAAAATTCTTAGATCAGATAATGGTGGTGAGTATACTAGCACAGCCTTCAAACAACACCTAGCCGCACATGGAATCATTCAACAAACTAGCTGCCCTTATACACCTCAACAAAATGGAGTGGCTGAGAGAAAGAATAGACACTTGATGGAAGTGGCGAGGAGTATGATGTTCCATGCCAATGTACCTAAACGTTTTTGGGGAGATGCAGTGGTCACGGCCACCTATCTAATCAACCGCACACCTACAAGAGTCCTCCTTGATGCCACCCCCTATGAGGTACTAAACAAATCTAGATCATCCATTGACCATTTGCGTGTGTTTGGGTGTGTGTGTTTTGTTTTGATTCCAGGAGAACTAAGGAACAAGCTAGAAGCAAAGAGCACAAAGGCCATGTTCATTGGGTACTCCACACATCAGAAAGGGTACAAATGCTACGTTCCAGAAACAAGGAGAGTCCTAGTATCCAGAGATGTTAAGTTCATGGAATCCAAGGCCTACTATGATGAGAAGAGTTGGGGAGAACTCAAAGATCTATCTCATTCTGCCTCGGACAGAGCTAACAACCTGAAAGTTCTTATGGAAAGACTTGGCATCAGCTTACCAAGGGAACCAGAAAAGAGCCGGGACACTACCCCTCAGCATGATGGAGCTGAGGTACGAGATAATGAAGTCTCTCATCATGATCATGAGGGGGGCAATGGAGAACAATCTGCGCAAGATCAACCTGAACAATCTGCGCAAGCTCAACCTGAAGAAAACTCAGTATTGTCTCATGATCAAGATGAGGTGGAACAACCAGAAACTGAAGCTCAAGGCAGTGAACCTGAGCAGACACCAGCTCTAAGAAGAAGTACAAGGATCAGGAGACCGGCTTCAGATTGGGTTAAGACAAGAATCTACTACAATGCTCAAGCCGTGGCACATCCAGTAAGTGGAGTATGCACCCTTGCTCAATATCCAGAAGAACATCAAGTCTTTGTGAGTTCATTGGACCAGGAATGGATACCAAAAACGTATGCAGAAGCTATGGAGGATGATGAATGGAGGAGCTCAGTGGATGATGAAATGGGGGCCATGGAAAGGAATAACACCTGGTATGAGACAGAGCTTCCAAAAGGGAAGAAAGCCGTGACTAGCAGACTCATACATACCATAAAGTACCTTGCAAATGGGAAGCCAGAAAGGAAAAAGACCAGACTAGTGGCAAGAGGTTACACACAAGTATATGGAGAAGACTACCTAGACACTTTTGCACCAGTAGCCAAGCTCCATACAATCCGGATCCTCCTCTCATTGGCAGTGAACCTAGAATGGGATCTTTGGCAAATGGATGTGAAGAATGCATTCTTGCAAGGTGAACTAGAGGATGAAGTATATATGAGGCCACCTCCCGGAATGGAAGAGATGGTGAAACCAGGGAATGTTCTCAGACTCAGGAAGGCTATCTATGGCCTAAAAAAATCACCAAGAGCTTGGTACCACAAGCTAAGCACCACACTAAATGGGAGAGGCTTTGTGAAGTCTCAAGCGGATCACACACTGTTTACTCTCACCAGCCAGCAAGGGATCGTTGTGATTCTGGTCTATGTAGATGACATCATCATCACTGGTAGTGACAAGGAAGAGATCAGGTCAACTAAGACATTCCTCAAGACCGCATTTGACATCAAAGACCTAGGAGAACTGAAATATTTCCTTGGCATTGAGATGTGTAGATCAATGGAGGGATTGTTCATGTCCCAAAGGAAGTATACTTTGGACATTCTAAAGGAGGCAGGAGACCTTGAAGGAAGAGTGGCCAAGACACCACTAGAAGAAGGCTACAAGGTTATGCGTGAGGGGGAGTTTGATGCAACTCCCTTTGAGGATGTCAAGAGGTATAGAAGAATGGTTGGGAAGCTTATCTATCTTACTATCACAAGGCCGGATGTGTGTTTTGCTGTGAACCAAGTGAGCCAACACATGCAAGCTCCTAAGGTACATCATTGGAACATGGTGGAAAGGATCTTGAGATACTTAAGAGAGGCGCCAGGTCAGGGAGTGTGGATGGCTTGCAATAAGAGTACTGAAGTTGTTGGGTATTGTGATGCTGATTGGGCTGGAGATAGAGTTGATAGGAGATCAACCACAGGCTATTGCACCTTTATTGGAGGAAACCTAGTCACATGGAAGAGCAAGAAGCAGAAGGTGGTCTCTTGCTCAAGTGCTGAGGCAGAGTACCGATCTATGAGGAAGCTTACTAGTGAACTCATATGGATCAAGGGACTGCTAAAGGACTTGGGCATAGAGATCTCCACGCCAATGACTATGCATTGTGACAATCAGGCAGCAATACACATTGCATCAAACTCTGTGTTCCATGAGAGAACTAAGCATATAGAAGTGGACTGTCACAAGGTGAGACAAGCAGTGGAGCAGCAAGTGATCCTTCCATGCTACACAAGAAGTGAAGATCAACTTGCTGATATATTCACCAAGGCAGCCAGCAGCAAGGTTTGTGAGTTCATCCACCCTAAACTTGGACTCACGGATCTTCCATGTCACTGATCTCTCCTCCCATGAAGTGTTCTACTCTTTTTCCTTGGTTAGGGTTTTATCCCATGAGGTTTTTCCTAGCTAAGGTTTTAATGAGGGAATAGCTTCATGGAGTCCAAGCTTGACTTGTCCCACATGGTCAAGCTTGAGGGGGAGTGTTGACATGAAAGCATGAATGACATAGAGGAAGAAGAAATCAAGTCAAGACATACATCCGGAGTGATCAAAGTGAGCTTGTCCGTACAAGTGTGAACTAACTTGGCGTGCAAGACAAGAGGAGACTTATCTGTGATCAAGAAGGATGTTATACTTGCCTTAAGATATTTAAAAGATGTCGGCCAAGAGGAGGGATCTGTTGAAGAAGAAGACAAGGTGGTTCAAAGGAGAGAGAGCCGTTAGGTGCTGTCGCTTTCCACCTTTGCTGTGCGCACCCTGCCCTTGATCAGTCCTCTTTGTTTATTCTTTTCTTCTATGTCAACTTGCCATTAGTTTATTCATTGTTGTATCTATTTAAGGTATGTAATCAGAACCAAATGGATCAAGGAAATATACTTCCTCACTTCTCTCTTATGTTTTCGAAATCTCTCTCTCTCTCTCTCTCTCTCTCGGATTCTTAGTAAAACCCTAGCTATCTCTTCTCTTTGTTCTTGATAAATCACACAAGCCACTCTTATAACTCATTCATTTTATCACATACAAGGGTTTTCAAAATCAAGAGAAGACTAAAGCATGTGAGGTCAATCAGGAGAGGATAAGCTCATTTGGACTAGCCAATTAGCTTCTCCACATGCGCGGAGCATCTAGCATCTTGGACCGAGATGCTCTTGCCTTTCCAGCTGTTCCAGCCTGTCAAGGCGCGCTCTACCTTATCCCTAAACGGTCTGATGCATCCAGGTAAGTTCCTTCCCTTCACCTAAGTTACCGCAAGTAACTTCTTTACCCTTGTCAAGGTTTCACCCATCTTCATGTGTACGGTCATGTACGGATTGTACGGACTTGTACGGACCTTGCCCAAACCTTCCCAAGCTTCAACTCATCTCCTTAGTCTCAACTCCTTACTTGCTTCACACTTATACTCAACTCAACACTCCCCCTCAAGCTTAGCTTTGTGAAAGCCTAAGCTTGGATAGCTATGAGATCTTCCTCATTAAAAACCTTACCAAGGAAAACCCATTGGGATAAAACCTTGATAAGGGAAAAAGAGTAAAGACCTCACAGCCAAGGGGATCAGCTCCTTCTCTTCCCAAGATCAATGAGGCCCAACCGTATGTGAATGGACTCCATTGTCTTTTGTCTTGCAGCCTTGGTGAACACATCGCTAATTGATCTTCACTTGTTGTGTAGCATGGCAAGATGACTCCTAGGATGATCATCTGCCTCACCTTGTGGCAATCAACTTCAATGTGCTTGGTTCTCTCATGGAACACCGAGTTCGAGGCAATGTGGATAGCTGCTTGGTTGTCACAATGCATGGTCATTGGCGTGGCTTGATCAATCTCCAAATGCTTCAAGATGCCTTTGATCCATACTAACTTGTTGGTGAGCTTCAGCATAACTCTATACTCAGCTTCTGCACTTGAGCAAGACACCACCTTCTGCTTCTTACTCTTCCAAGTCACCAAGTTGCCTCCAATGAATGTGCAATAGCCTGTGGTTGATCTCCTGTCTGCTCTATCACCAGCCCAATCCGCATCACAGTATCCCACCACTTCAGTGCTTCCATTGCAGCCCATCCATACTCCTTGATCAGGTGAGCCGTTGAGATACATCAAGATCCTCTCTACCATGCGCCAGTGATGCTCCTTAGGCACTTGCATGTGTTGACTCACCTGATTCACAGCAAAGCAAATGTCAGGTCTAGTTATGGTAAGATAAATCAATTTGCCAACTAGTTTTCTATAGAGTTTAGGATCCTGATAAGGCTTGCTGTCTTCAATCTCCCCCTCTCGTGGGACTTTGTAGCCATCCTCCATAGGCATCCTTGCTGTCTTGCCTCCATAAGCACCTGCACCTTTCAAAAGATCAAGTGTATATTTCCTTTGGGACATGAATAAACCTTCCTTGGATCTACATATCTCAATTCCAAGAAAGTATTTCATTTCTCCCAAGTCTTTAATCTCAAACATGGATTTAAGAAACTCCTTGGTTGCTATGATACCTTCCTTATCACTTCCTGTGATAATGATATCATCAACATACACAAGGAGTGCAATCATACCTGAGGGAGTAGTGAGAGTGAAGAGTGTGTGATCTAGTTCAGACTTCTTGAAGCCTCGGCCATTGAGAGTAGTGCTCAGCTTGTTGTACCAAGCTCTTGGTGATTGCTTCAGCCCATAGATAGCTTTCTTCAATCTTAACACATTCCCTCTCTTCACTAAGTATTCCAGGCCTGGAGGTGGATGCATATACACTTCATCCTCAAGTTCTCCTTGTAGGAATGCATTCTTCACATCCATTTGCCATAAGCCCCATCCAAGGTTCACAGCCAAGCTCAATACAATCCGGATTGTATGTAGTTTAGCTACTGGTGCCAAGGTTTCTATGTAATCTTCTCCATAAGTTTGAGTGAAACCTCTTGCAACCAGCCTTGACTTCTTCCTCTCAATCTTTCCATCAGCCTTATACTTGATTGTGAATATCCATCTACTAGTCACAGCCTTCTTCCCTTTTGGTAACTCACTCTCATACCATGTATCATTCTTGATCATAGCTCCTGCCTCAGCACCAACTGACTCCTTCCATTCTTTATCTATTATTGCCTCTTCCTAGCTTCTTGGGATGTAATTCTCATCTAAGTTAACCATGAAGGCACAATGTTCTTCAGGGTATTGAGCAAAAGAACACACAACTTGGGAAGGATGCTCCACAGCTTGGGCATTGTAGTACACTCGCGTGTTTACCCAAGAGGAAGGATCCTTTCTCAGCCTTGTGCTTCTCCTCAATACTGGTTGTTCTTGCTCTTGAACCGGTTCAGCTTGTGCATTCGGTTCTTGTGCTTCACTCTGATGTTCTTCATCTCTTTGGTCTTGCTCCCCTTGATGATGAGAACCTGTGTTGATCTCTTCTCCTTCCTCACTCAAGCCGACACCTTCTTGGCCATTTTCTTGAGTTTCAGGTTCATTTCCCCCCTCATGATCAAGGTGAGGTGTTTGAGCAGCTCTACTTGGTTCATTTGAGCTCTCTTCTTGGCTTCCACTTCTTGTGGACTGATCCTGGTTCATCTTGATACCGAGACCTTCCAAAATGATCCTTAAGACTCCAGCCTTATCTGATGTGAGATCCTTTAAGTCTTCTTGATTCTTCTCCTCATAGTATCCCTTTTCTTCAATAAACTTCACATCTCTAGATACAAGTACCCTTCTAGCTTCTGGATCATAACATTTATATCCTTTTTGAGTAGCCAATGAACATTGCCTTTCTGCTTCTTGCTTCTAGCTTGTTCCTCAACTCTCCTGGTACTAGAACATAGCATAAGCATCCAAAGACTCTCATGTATTCCAAGGATGGCTTGCGCTTGTTCAGAACTTCAAATGGTGCTTGATCCTTCAACACCTTTGTGGGCATCCTGTTAATCAGATAGCATGCAGTAGACACAACATCACTCCAAAACCTCTTAGGTACATTGGCTTGAAACATCAGGGACCGAGCCACCTCCATCAAGTGTCTGTTCTTTCTCTCGGCCACACCATTCTGTTGAGGTGTGTAAGGACAGCTTGTTTGGTGAAGGATTCCATGATGCTCTAGATGACTCTTGAATGCATAGCTTGTGTACTCTCCTCCATTATCTGATCTCAAAATTTTAATCTTAGCATGATAATGGTTAGTCACATAAGCTTGAAAGTTCTTGAATGCATCTATCACCCTATCTTTTGATGGGATTAGTGTTAACCAGGTGTATTTAGATTTTTCATCAATGAATGTGACAAAGTACTTATGATTATCTCTAGATAAGCTAGGTGCAGTCCAAACATCAGTGTGAATTAAATCAAAGCAACTTTCATAAACAGTAGATGTTCTTGGAAAAACATTCTTACAATGCTTGCCTAAAATGCAAGCTTCACAATTCTTATTTTCGAAAACAACACCTGGTAACATTAAGCTTAAGGCTCTCCCATGTGGATGTCCTAATCTAGCATGCCACAATGCATTTTTATTCAAACTAGAAGCAGAAGTAAATGAGCAGTTATAATTGGAAACAGGATCAAGCTTCTCAAGCATGTATAAGTCTCCCTTTGTAACTCCTTTTCCAATCAATTGGCTGCTCTCAATATCCTGAAACTTTACATCATTAGGACTGAATATAACATTGCAATTCAAATCAGTAGTGCATTTCTTAACTGAAAGTAGGTTTGATGTGAATTCCGGAATATAAAATGCTCTAGTGTTCTTATCAAATAGCTTCAAGTTTCCTATACCCTTGATGGGTATCTTATCTCCATTTGCAATCATCACACATCCATTAGTAGGTTCTATATCTTTAATCAAGTTGGTGTCACTAATCATATGATGAGATGCACCAGAATCTATAATCAATGGTTTGGATGTATTGCTAGCACTATGGCAGATACTAATTGGTGATCTATATGCATTCATCCTAGCATTTCTATCAAAGCAATGTTCAATTCCAGTCTTACTATCAATCCTAGCAATCTCAGCCATATTAGGAGTCATTTCTATAGTTCTAGCAATCATAGATGCACCAAATGAATACCCATGAATGTTACCATTATCCTTGAGCATTTTGATGAGTGCATCCATCTCGGATCTCCTGATGAAGTCCTGATCATTGCCTCGGGGGTTGATAGCTCCAGTATAGGTCACCAAAGCCTTGCCATCACCTTCACGGTTCTCCACTTCAGTAGCTCGGTTAGATGGTCCTGCTCCACTTGTTCCTTCAGTCATGTGAGCTCTAGCTTCTCTCTCCTTCATGAACTTGGCCGGCTTCAAGTGGGGATGGAGTATCCAGCACTGACTCTTCTTGTGTCCATGCTTCTTGCAATGATCACAGCTTCCATTGAACTTCCTGTCTTCAAACTTGTTGTGTGTGGCTTTGTTGGCTTGTGGAGTCTCTTCTCGGTCAGATTGCGCAGCGATTGCAAGAGACAAGTCTCCCTTGCCTCCAAACAAGCCCATTGAGCCCTGCTCCTTCTGTATCTGCGTACACACTTCCTCAAGATCAGGTAGTTTCTCAGACCTCAGCATATGTTGGATAAGGCCATTGTAGCTTGGGTTCAACGTGAGTAGCAACCCAAAGACCTTATCCTGCTCACGCCTCTCATTCAGCAGCTCAGGATCAACCGTGCTTGGCCTCAGCATCTCCAAATCAGACCACAGAGACCGGAACCTCCCTAAGTGCTTAGTAAACTCCATGTCTTCTTGCGTGAGCCCATTGATTGCCTTCTTGACTTCAAACACCCGGTTCAGATTAGAAGTGTTCCCATACACTTTCTTCAGAGTATCCCACAGCTCCTTGGCTGTCTCACAGTAGCTATAAGCATCTAAGATAGTATACACTTTTGTGTATTAGAGCATGATTCAACTAATCAGTGATAATCAGATGAGAAGATTAAAGAGATTAAGAGATTAGAGAGAGAATAAAGAGAGAGAGACTCAAAACTCCATTAATTAATAACTGATGAGGGTTTACAAGTATATAAAGAGAGAGCAACAAGGAATTTCGAAATGTATAAGCATGTGTAGTCAAAGGACAGGCTGGAACTCCTTTTGAATCACTTGGCTGTGCTTTCTCACATGCTTGCACTAGTGTAAAAGCATCCTCTCCTTTCCAGCATCATACAGGCTGTCAAAGTTCTCCCTTATCCTTCCTTATCCTCTTTGGTCGAGTTTACCTTCTTCTCTTCACTAAGTTACCTTCTCATCTCATCAGATAACTTCCCAAGTAGTTACTGTGGTTAAAATAAAGTTACCACAGTAAAACTCTAAAGTTACTGTCTCTCCTTGGTCTTCATCTCAATACTCCCCCTCAAGCTTGACCATGTAGAACAAGTCAAGCTTGGAAACCATGAAGACCTCCCTTATTAAAAACTTCACCAAGTAAAACCCATTGGGATAAAACCTTGATGAGGGAAAAAGAGTGGAGACTCCATGGTTAAGGGGCTCAGCTCCTGGGAGTAAGATCAATGAGTCCAAGCCTTGATAGTATGGACTCCATTGTCTTTAATCTCGCTGCCTTAGTAAACACATCTGCAAGCTGATCTTCACTTCTTGTATAGCATGGCAGAATCACTCCCAAGATAATCATCTGCCTCACCTTATGACAATCCACTTCTATGTGCTTTGTTCTCTCATGAAACACTGAATTGGAAGCAATGTGGATAGCTGCTTGATTGTCACAATGCATTGTCATAGGTGTGGTCTGCTCGATCTCCAAGTGCTTCAAATACCCTTGATCCACACCAACTCATTTGTAAGCTTCAACATAGCTCTATACTCAGCTTCAGCACTTGAACAGAAGATGACCTTCTGCTTCTTACTCTTCCAAGTAACCAGATTCCCTCCAATGAATGTACAATACCCAGTAGTTGATCTCCTGTCCACTCTATCTCCTGCCCAATCAGCATCACAATACCCAACCACTTCTGTACTGCCATTGCAACCCATCCAAACTCCTTGTCCATGCGAGCCACTCAAATACCTCAGTATCCTATCAACCATCTTCCAGTGATGTACCTTTGGCGCCTGCATATGTTGGCTCACTTGATTCACAGCAAAGCATATATCAGGTCTGGTGATAGTCAAGTAGATCAGCTTACCCACCATCCTCCTATACAGCTTAGCATCCTCAAACAACTGGTTCTCTTCAACCTCCCCCTCACGCAAGACCTTATACCCTTCCTCAAGAGGTGTCTTAGCTATCTTTCCTCCAAGCACATCAGTCTCCTTCAGCATATCCATAGTGTACTTCCTTTGAGACATAAACAAACCCTCCTTAGATCTGCATATCTCAATCCCCAAAAATACTTCATCTCTCCCAAATCCTTGATGTCAAACACAGATTTGAGAAACTCCTTAGTAGCCTGAATCCCTGCCTTATCACTTCCTGTGATAATCAAATCATCCACATACACTAGAATCACAATGCTCCCTGAAGGTCCTGTCAAGGTGAAGAGAGTGTGATCTAGTTCAGACTTCCTAAAGCCTCTCCCATTGAGTGTTGTACTCAGCTTCCTGTACCAAGCTCTAGGTGACTGTTTCAACCCATATATTGCTTTCTTCAATCTCAAAACATTCCCTGGCTTTACTAGATGCTCAAGACCAGGAGGTGGATGCATGTATACTTCATCTTCAAGTTCACCTTGCAAGAAAGCATTCTTCACATCCATTTGCCACAAATCCCACTCCAAGTTTGTTGCAATAGATAACACAATTCGAATTGTGTGAAGCTTGGCCACTGGTGCAAAAGTATCAATGTAATCTTCCCCATAAGTCTGTGTAAATCCTCTTGCAACCAGCCTAGTCTTGCGCCTATCTATCTCCCCATTTGCAAGGTACTTGATGGTGAAGATCCATCTGCTTGAAACTGCCTTCTTCCCTTTAGGTAACTCACTCTCATACCAAGTATCATTCCTGATCATTGCATCCCTTTCATCTCCTACTGAATCTCTCCAAACCTTGTGCTTCATAGCTTCTTCATAAGATCTTGGTATCTCATTCTCATCCAAGTTACACATAAACACCATGTGCTCTTCTGGAAACTCAGCAAAGGAACACACGGCTTGAGAGGGATGCTCCACAGCCTGGGCATTGTAGTACACTCTCGTGTTTACCCAGTTGGAAGGATCCCTCCTTATCCTTGTGCTCCTCCGCAAGGTCTCAACCTGTTCTTCAGCCTGAACATTCTCTTGTGCTTCCTCTCTTAAACCAGTAGGTTCTCCCTGCTCATTTCCACCTGACTGAGCTTCACTCTCTACTTCCTGTGTCTCCTCCTGATCATGCTGACCTGAATCCTCTTGGTTATGCTCCTGCTCCCCTGATTCAGATCCATTCCCCCTCTCATGATCAAGAGGGGTTGTTCCTCCAGCTTCTCCAGCTTGATTAGAAGGTCCTGTTCTTCCTGGTTCCTGATCTTGGGATAATCCTATCCCTAGCCTCTCCAACAACACTCTCAATGTTGTTGCCTTCTCTGATGGAGCTCGGGACAGATCCTCTAGGTCTTCCCATTTCTTCTCCTCATAATACCCTTTAGACTCAACAAACTTCACTTCTCTAGATACCATAACCCTCCTAGTTATTGGATCATAACATTTGTAGCCTTTCTGAGTGATTGAGTACCCAATGAACATAGCTTTAGTACTCTTTGCTTCTAGCTTGTTCCTTCTTTCTCCGGGAATCATCACATAACATAAGCACCCAAAGACTCTCAAATGATCAATGTGTGGCTTGGTCTTGTTCAATACTTCAAAGGGAGACAGTTTCTTCAAGACACGGGTTGGCACTCTATTGATGAGATAGCAAGCAGTCTGAACAGCATCACTCCAAAACCTCTTAGGGACATTCATGTGGAACATTATTGATCTCGCAACCTCCATCAAATGTCTGTTCTTCCTCTCAGCCACCCCATTTTGTTGTGGTGTGTAAGGACAGCTAGTTTGTTGCACAATCCCATGCTTTGCAAGATGACTCTTGAAAGCATTGCTAGTGTATTCTCCTCCATTATCAGACCTCAGAATCTTCACAGTGGCATTGTACTGATTAGTAACATATGCTTGGAAGTTCATGAAGGCTTCTAGGACTCTGTCTTTGGAGGGAATCATGGTGATCCATGTGTACTTTGACTTCTCATCAATGAAAGTCACAAAGTACTTATGGCTGTCTCTAGACATACAGGGAGCTGTCCACACGTCTGAATGCACCAGATCAAAGCAATTCTCATATCTGGTTTCTGATGTTGGGAAGACAGTCCTACAGTGCTTTCCAAGTATACAAGCTTCACACTCCAAGTGATTGAACGCCATACTTGGTAGAATCAGTTCAATTGCCTTGGCATGAGGATGTCCCAGCCTTGCATGCCATGTGAGATTATCACACCTATCCGTTGTGCTGCTTAAACACACAGACTCCACAGGACTAGGCGCCTCAGTTGTTTGGAGATGATAGAGCTGATGCTTGCTGTCTCCTCTGCCAATAACCCTTCCAGTCTTCAAATCCTGGAACTCAACTTCATTTGGTCTGAAAACCACTTGACAATCCAGATCAACTGTAGCCTTCTTAACTGAGATTAGATTGGATGTAAACTGAGGTAGGTAGAAGGCAGTGGAGTTCTTCTCAAACAGCTTGAGGTTTCCCACTCCTTCTATTGGGATCCTGGTACCATTGGCTATCATGACACTCCCTGTTGCTGCTTTAACCTCACTGATTAGTCTCTTGTCACTGATCATGTGGTGTGTTGCTCCAGAGTCAATGATGATGGGTTTAGATGTGGATGCTTTGGCAGGAGCACCCAGACTCCGGGTCGTAGCCAAAGCATACACATGCTTAACCAACTCATCCCATTCCTTCTTTGTCACACACTCATCTGCCCTCTTGGTATCCATTCCTCTCATACCCGCACTGTCTCCTACTGTTTCTCCCATGTAAGCTGAGTATGAACACTCTCCTATAACCATCTGCTGAAGTACATCCTTGATTCTCTTCAAGATCACACTCATCCTGTCACTTAAGTGTTCAGACTCGCTATCCTTTCTCCATGCCCTTCTCTTCATTAACCACTCCTTAGAAAGTTTTCTCAACCTTCCCTTCTTACAGCTTGTACCTCCCTTCCATCTTTCTGGCTTCCTGTTCATTTCCCACACATCACAAGTATATTTAACAAGCTCACATACCTCTTCCATAAGGAAGCTGAAGATCACATCTTGCTTCCTCCTTTCTTGACAACATCTCGGATTTGATGTGTGTGCCTTCACCACATCTAACTCTGACCATACTTCTCTCAGCCTTCCCACAAGCTGATAACACTCATCCTTTCCTTGTCTCAAGCCGCGGATCACCCCTCTGTCCTCAATGGCTCTTACAAGCTTGGACTTGCCTAAAGTTGCTTCAATCTCACTCTTTGTAGTGTTTCCTTGAACAACTTCATTTCCCAGCTTCAGACCTCTTGTCTGACCTTCTTCAGTAGCCATTTCCATGAAAGGTTTCCCCTTTCCATGACTACTCCATAACCCACAGCTTTCCAAATCTCTTTTGGCCCACCTTGACCACTCGCCATGCCTCTCCTCTTCAGTCTTCACAGTTGACTCAGGTCTGTGCTCCATATCCATGTTGAGATGATTTGGATTCACCAGAACCTCTCACGCCACCAAGATAATGAAACCCAGAAGTTAAGAACACCAAGAACACTCAAGAACACTCAAGATTTTTAAGAAAAAGGAATCACACTCTCCCACTTTGCGTAACCTGGCTCTGATACCATATACACTTTTGTGTATTAGAGCATGATTCAACTAATCAGGGATAATCAGATGAGAAGATTAAAGAGATTAAGAGATTAGAGAGAGAATAAAGAGAGAGAGACTCAAAACTCCATTAATTAATAATTGATGAGGGTTTACAAGTATATAAAGAGAGAGCAACAAGGAATTTCGAAATGTATAAGCATGTGTAGTCAAAGGACAGGCTGGAACTCCTTTTGAATCACTTGGCTGTGCTTTCTCACATGCTTGCACTAGTGTAAAAGCATCCTCTCCTTTCCAGCATCATACAGGCTGTCAAAGTGCTCCCTTATCCTTCCTTATCCTCTTTGGTCGAGTTTACCTTCTTCTCTTCACTAAGTTGTTGAACTGAAGAGAAGATAGAGCTTGTACAATAATAGGGCAAGCTCTAGAAGATGTCAAGACGAGTTCAATCAAGCTTCAGAAGTGTTCTGAAGTAGTTATCTTGGGAAGTTAAGTCTAGGGAAGACTAAGACTGATCATGTGAAGGCTTTGGAGGAGTTAGAGAGAAGATGGTCCAAGGTGCAATTATAGGGCGGCCTTGTACGGCCTGGTACGGCCAAGGGCGAACCAAAGAAGATGGTGGATCGACCAAAGAAGTGAGAAAGAGTGTTGGGCAAATATAGGGCGAGTGGTACAGACAGGAGGTCCGTACCATCGACCGTACTGCCAATCATCTCGCCCACACATCCGGTTTAAGCAATGTTGAAGAAGTGCAAAGTCTGGGCGTGTTTATCTTGGCTATGAGGACCGTTGGGAGCTACAGGAAACAAAGGGAATATCCCTTAGGATCAGAGTGATCCAAGAGACAGGCTGGAAAGAGAAAAGCACTTTACCTTTCCAGCCACCTTTCCACATGAGTCCATCTTAGCCTTTCATTCAAAATGGATCAATCCCACCTTCCATTCAGTCAAGGCACGACCACACTTTCCAGCTAGCATCAAGACCAGTCTACTCTCATCCTAGCCATCCATTCTATCATTTATTTACAACCTTAGGATGTAGGGTTTATGAGTGTAATGTAAAGGCATATAAAAGCCTTGTATATGTGATTGTAAACACTTAAGTGAGTAAGGGGGTTTCCCTTCTCCTTCTCTAATCTGAAACACTTTCTCTTAGTCTCTCTAGTCTCCCATCCTGAATCTCTATACACGTTCTCAGTCTTGTTACTAATCTCTTAAACACTTAGACACACAAACACTCATCAAACTTCCTTTCTCTCAAATCGCTTCCAAGCTCTCTCTCTTTACCCATTTGGGTTTCATACACACATACAACCTGAGTACTCTTAAATCTCATATGGTATCAGAGCCAGGTTCATTAGAACTTGGTTCCAGCTTCCGCTAAGCTCAAAGCTCACTCCCATGCCATTTCCAAACCAAGAAGAAGCTTCATGGTCATTTGGCTGTTCAACCTCTTCAAGAAGAAGGTGTGCTCATCAATGGCGTCCAGAAGCTGTTCTTGGTCGTTCTCCACTCTCTCATGGTCGTCCTGAAGAAAGAAGGCCATTGGAAGCATGTCCAAGCCATTCCCATTCACTGTCCAAGAAGAAAGGTGAAAGCTTTCAACTTGTACCTGGTATGGCGACTCAAAAATGAAGAGAGGAGGTGTCTTAGGCATGGTGGGTTCAAGAGAAAGGTCCATGAAAGAAGGAGATGTAGGAGTTGACACCAACAGCTCGGATCTTCCCATGTACTAAGGAGCTTCAAGGAACTAACACTAGTTCCTTGGCTGTAAGGAAATCTCTTTCTCTTGTATAAAGCTTGAGTGTATGAACAGGTTGTGATGTTGTGATGTGATTGGAAACCTGAGGATTGTTTAAAAGATTGCTAAAATGAAGTTGCTTTAGAATCTGTCCCAGGATACTTTAAGAGTCTTGTTTGGGTATTGAAATTGTTTAGTATGCTTAGCTCCGGTTCATAGTGATGCTTGTTGTGATTAATTAAATCTGCTTGCATACATGGAGTGAAACCGAATTTAAAGCTGTTGCATATAGTCTTGTGGCTGTCTTACATTGAAGTATTAGATTCATGTCTAAGTACTGAGTAAAGAAGCTCTTAAGAGTGCCTAAGTAACTTGTCTTGAATCTGTTAGGATTTTACTTGTACTTAGAGATTTAGCTTGCAAAGAATAGAACTTGATAATGCCTTGTGTCTATCTGTTGCATTGCTTGTGATATTGGGAATCAAACTTGATAATTTATTAATCAAGATTTGACATCAATACTATTGAAAATGGTTAAATGCTTAATGTCAGTTCTAAATTAACTTGTCTTGTTAAGATGATAGATTATATTATCTAATCATGCTTGCTTTCATGAGTTAGAAACTGATTAAGATTAATGCATACTGCTTTGTATTGTTGCATTTAGATTAAAATCTAAGTTGCATAAAATTGCCTAAATACTTTGACTTGAATCTGATAAGGTCTTGCTTAGTATTTAGAGAATGGTTGCTTGCATAGATAAGAACTTGACATTGTCTTGATTCTATCTAATGTTATAAAGCTTGAGACCTTGGTGATCAAACTTGATGAAGTCAAGGATTGATCCCAATGCAATTGTGACTTATCTTTGCTAGAGTTTGAGTGATGTTTCAGGTTCACAAAAGGTGTTCCTAGTTCATCATCAAATCCGAGTTGAAAGAGAAAGAATGGTGCCCATTGTGTGTACAATGGAGAAGTGTTACAAAAGGGAGAAGCACAGATGGTTGTAAAACTCACTGGTGTTCTTCTCCTTAACATTGCAAGTACCTGAAGAAGAAGCTAACCGGGTCTAGGCAGTGGCGTGCCTATTCAAGAGGGTGCTCAAACTAAGACAGAGCACTCTTGGCTGTGTGAAGAAGAAGGCTACTCTATCAAGGCGGCTTCTATTGTGAGGTGATTGAAGAAGTAGCTGAAGCATCCACAAGCATTCCATCATGGTGGCAAATTCAGAAGGGTGATTGCAATAAGAGAAGAAGAAGAAGTGAGGATTCAAGTGGCAACGAACACTCCTCATCACCTTAAACAAGGGAGTAAACCTAGTCTCATCTATCTTAATATGTCTTGATAGGTTTATCTCCTGATTATACTATGTGCTTTCCCTAATTCCATTAAGAGTTTATAGCTTCTAAGTATAATGTCTAGGCTAATTTCACTGAGATTGTTTTGCTGCTGCATTGTCTTATTGATAGTAAGTAATGTCTAGAGTCCCAGAATCTCATGTTCTGCTTATTGCATTGTCTTGAGTGTTGTCATAGCTTGAATCATCATGAATGTGTTGTAGAATTGAGTAGAATGTCTCTGCTGCTTGCATCATGATTGATAAGTTATTTTGCATACATAAGCATATCTCATACTGTCTAAGTTCAATCCTAGTGTTATCTGATGCTATTGCCTATGTTTAATCCATCAATGAAAGTCTTGCATCAATTAGAAATTGTCTAAGTTGCTTGCATCATTGGTTCTGATTGAAACTGTTGTGCAGAGCTTTAATATTACTCATGGATTGAACCTGTTGCATTCATATAGCTAATGCTTTAAGATTGTGCATTCATGTAGTAATGCATTTAAAAATGAGCCTAAATTGCAATTGTACTGATATAAGCTTTGCATTTAGAGAACTGTATAGAACTTGCATTGTCATTGTTAGAAATTGAAATCTGCTTGTCTTGACTCAGTCCAGTTCTGATTGTTGCTATGCCATAGTTAAATCCATCAGTGATGTCTTATAAGCATTTAGAAGTATGTCTAAGCTACTTGAATCATTGGCTTTGATAAAACTAGTGAGCATAAGCATGAACTGAGTCACTCTTGTCGCCTTAATTGCATAAATATCATCTAGACTTGTGTTCCATTTGGATTGAATCTGTTTCATTCATATAGTTAGTGTAACCTAATGCATTCATCTATTGTTGCATTTTAAAAAAAACTGAATTGATTGTCTTTGCTTGATTGTCTTGATTGTCTAGCTTGTTTCAAGTATCATATATTATTGTGGCATTGGTGATCAAACAGGATGGATGATCTTGGTTTGATCCCAATGGGATGATCTGATCTTGCATTGAGTTGTGGTGGTGTTAGGTACACAAGGGAAGTGATACATGTAACTCGCCATCAACCAAGAATGTAGAGACAAAGGTCTTGTGCCATTACATATCATCACTTGGACATGTTAGTCCATAATCTACAGGAAGTGTAGTGTGATTGATTATGCAATGAGAGATGGCCATTGCATAATACCATTGGACATATCTAGTCCTTAGTCTACAGGAAGTGTAGCATGGGTCATTATGCAATGAGAGATTTGTCTTGTGAGACTCTCTATGGTGATTCAAACACCCTAATTCCTGGTTAAGGAAGAGAGAAAACTCACAAGAAGAAAGCTATCATAAAAGATGAAAGTTATTAGACCATGGAGATGCATAGGATCATCACAAGCTTAGCTCCTTCTAGTCTTGGTTCTAAGCTTGAGGGGGAGTCTTAATGCATATGATCCATGGTCAGTAACAAGTCTTTGCAAAGACTTCTACAAGGATCATCAACCGGACCAAGTCAGTGGCGTGTCTAGGCAAGAGGCTGTTCAGAGCAGTCTTGGCAAGTGAGGAAGAAGGCTCTCCATCAATGCGGCTTCAATGAGAGGTGATTGAGGAGAAGCTGATGAATCCATTCTGCCTTTCCAAGAAGTTGATGATGCCATGAAGATGGTGCATTGGCCGAGTTAGGAAACTCACAAAAACACAAGGGAAGTTCCTTTAGACTTTTAAAAACTCTTTTCAATCCTTTTTCATTCATCTTAGTCATTGCTTGTGTTTGAAAAGATACTGAAAATGTTTATGATTGAACTGTAAGATTGTGTACATCAATTGGGATGCAGGATATTCATTTTGTTGGTGTTGATAGGTACTGATGCACCTTTGGGATAATGTATCAGGTACCATTGCTTGAGCCTCACTAAAGATGTTCCGGGTCATCTCTTAGCTTCTCTAAAGAGGCTGTGAATTCAGTTGAGAGGGGGAGACTTCAAACCGGTTCCATGAAGAGGTGAAGCTGAGTTGTTTAGTGCGCAAGGTCTTGATGAGTTGCTGCACCAGTTTAGGCCGTGATCCAGAACTTCTTGTGTCCAACCACGCTGGTTCTAAGGCACAAGAGTTCACTGGCCAATCCCTAGGCTTTGGAGAGCTCTACTCTTTTTCCCTTGCAAGGTTTTGTCCCAATGGGTTTTCCTTGTAAGGTTTTTAATGAGGGAGACTCTTCAGAGTTCCAAGCTTGGCTTAGGATCTCCTAAAGTCAAGCTTGAGGGGGAGTGTTGAACTGAAGAGAAGATAGAGCTTGTACAATAATAGGGCAAGCTCTAGAAGATGTCAAGACGAGTTCAATCAAGCTTCAGAAGTGTTCTGAAGTAGTTATCTTGGGAAGTTAAGTCTAGGGAAGACTAAGACTGATCATGTGAAGGCTTTGGAGGAGTTAGAGAGAAGATGGTCCAAGGTGCAATTATAGGGCGGCCTTGTACGGCCTGGTACGGCCAAGGGCGAACCAAAGAAGATGGTGGATCGACCAAAGAAGTGAGAAAGAGTGTTGGGCAAATATAGGGCGAGTGGTACGGACAGGAGGTCCGTACCATCGACCGTACTGCCAATCATCTCGCCCACACATCCGGTTTAAGCAATGTTGAAGAAGTGCAAAGTCTGGGCGTGTTTATCTTGGCTATGAGGACCGTTGGGAGCTACAGGAAACAAAGGGAATATCCCTTAGGATCAGAGTGATCCAAGAGACAGGCTGGAAAGAGAAAAGCACTTTACCTTTCCAGCCACCTTTCCACATGAGTCCATCTTAGCCTTTCATTCAAAATGGATCAATCCCACCTTCCATTCAGTCAAGGCACGACCACACTTTCCAGCTAGCATCAAGACCAGTCTACTCTCATCCTAGCCATCCATTCTATCATTTATTTACAACCTTAGGATGTAGGGTTTATGAGTGTAATGTAAAGGCATATAAAAGCCTTGTATATGTGATTGTAAACACTTAAGTGAGTAAGGGGGTTTCCCTTCTCCTTCTCTAATCTGAAACACTTTCTCTTAGTCTCTCTAGTCTCCCATCCTGAATCTCTATACACGTTCTCAGTCTTGTTACTAATCTCTTAAACACTTAGACACACAAACACTCATCAAACTTCCTTTCTCTCAAATCGCTTCCAAGCTCTCTCTCTTTACCCATTTGGGTTTCATACACACATACAACCTGAGTACTCTTAAATCTCATATAAGTTACCTTCTCATCTCATCAGATAACTTCCCAAGTAGTTACTGTGGTTAAAATAAAGTTACCACAGTAAAACTCTAAAGTTACTGTCTCTCCTTGGTCTTCATCTCAATAGATAGCTGGCTCCAATGAAGCATGAAGTACTGTCATTACCATCATGTCTTCTTGTTGCCACTTCTCAACATCACTCTCCGTGGGGCTCTCCTTATCACTTCCTTGGGTAATCGCCATTGGAGCCTCACCAGATGTGATATGCTTCCACAGACCCTTGCTTCCCACAGCAGTCTTCACCATCCTAGACCAGACTAGGTAGTTGCTCCCCTTGAATGTCACCGCGACCTTCATCTTCATGCCACTCTCCATTCTGAACAGCTTGACGTCTACAGCTTGAACTATGAGATTTAAGAGTACTCAGGTTGTATGTGTGTATGAAACCCAAATGGGTAAAGAGAGAGAGCTTGGAAGCGATTTGAGAGAAATGAAGTTTGATGAGTGTTTGTGTGTCTAAGTGTTTAAGAGATTAGTAACAAGACTGAGAACGTGTATAGAGATTCAGGATGAGAGACTAGAGAGACTAAGAAAGTGTTTCAGATTAGAGAAGGAGAAGGGAAACCCCCTTACTCACTTAAGAGTTACAAAACATCACTTATGAGCTTATATATGCTCTTTACAACTTGCAATCATAAACCTAAATCTAAGGGCTGTTATAACTTGAATTTAAATGAATGGATGAGATGGAGAGATGGTCTTGGTCGTGGCTGTGCTGTTCCTGATGGATAATTGGTCCATTTGAATCTGGTCAAGGGAAGGCTGGCTCCTTATTGGCTAGCTAAAGGCTCCCATGAATCTGCCCACTTCTTTTGCTAGATACATGGTCTCCTTTTGCTTTTACTTTACAGCAAGAGACTCTCCTTTCCAGCCTGTCACTCGCCAGCCTCTCCTTTGTCTTCTTCTCTTAAGAGTTTCACCAGTGCCCTATTTTTGCACCAACTTCAAATGTGCTCAAATGGTTGACTGGTGAACTTTCGGGATGTCTCGGTCCGTACGGATCCGTACGGTCCGTACAACGTCCGTACCAAATCCGTACAGCCAGTCCCTAAGTTTGCACACTCGCCCAAATACTCTTCTAAGTCCCTCCTGGACTTGGCCCTATCTTTGCACCACACTTCCATCTTCTCTCTAACTCCTTCAAAGCCCTCACATGATCAGTCTAAGTCTTTCCTAGACTTATCTTCAGAAGATAACTTCTTCAGAACACTTCTGAAGCTTGATTGAACTCTTCTAGACATCTTCTAGAGCTTGCCCTATCATTGTACAAGCTCCATCTTCTCTTCAGTTCAACACTCCCCCTCAAGCTTGACTTTAGGAGATCCTAAGCCAAGCTTGGAACTCTGAAGAGTCTCCCTCATTAAAAACCTTACAAGGAAAACCCATTGGGACAAAACCTTGCAAGGGAAAAAGAGTAGAGCTCTCCAAAGCCTAGGGATTGGCCAGTGAGCTCTTGTGCCTTAGAACCAGTGTGGTTGGACACAAGAAGCTCTGGATCACGGCCTAATAGGTGCAGCAACTCTTCACAGCTTTGCGCACACTTCACACTTCAGCTTCACCTCTTCATGGAACCGGTTTGAAGTCTCCCCCTCTCAACTGACTTCTCAGCCATCTTAGAGAAGCTAGGACACGACCAGATCATCTTCAAAACACCAGTGAGGTTGATCAACACTTCACACACGGCTTTCCCTCTTCATAGAACTGGTTTGAATCTCCCCCTCTCAACAGACTTCACAGCCACCTTAGAGAAGCTAGAAATGACCAGGAACACCTTTAGTGAGGCTCAAGCAATGGTACCTGATACATTATCCCAAAGGTGCATCAGTACCTATCAAAAACAAGAAAATGAATATCCTGCATCACACTTGATGCACACAATCTCACAATTCAATCATAATCATTTTACGTATCTTTTCAAGCACAAGCAATGAATAAGATGAATAAAAAGGTTTTAAAAGTCTAAGGGAACTTCCCTTGTGTTTTTGTGAGTTTCCTAACTCGGCCAATGCACCATCTTCATGGCATCACCAACTTCTTGGAAAGGCAGAATGGATTCATCAGCTTCTCCTCAATCACCTCTCATTGAAGCCGCATTGATGGAGAGCGTTCTTCTTCACTCGCCAAGACTGCTCTGAACAGCCTCTTGCCTAGACACGCCACTATCTTGGTCCGGTTGATGATCCTTGTAGAAGCCTTTGCAAAGACTTGTTACTGACCATGGATCATATGCATTAAGACTCCCCCTCAAGCTTAGAACCAAGACTAGAAGGAGCTAAGCTTGTGATGATCCTATGCATCTCCATGGTCTAATAACTATCATCTTTTATGATAGCTTTCTTCTTGTGAGTTTTCTCTCTTCCTTAACCAGGAATTAGGGTGTTTGAATCACCATAGAGAGTCTCACACGACACGCCTCTCATTGCATAATGAATCATGCTACACTTCCTGTAGACTAAGGACTAGATATGTCCAATGGTATTATGCAATGGCCATCTCTCATTGCATACTCAATCACACTACACTTCCTGTAGATTATGGACTAACATGTCCTAGTGATGATATGCAATGGCACAAGATCTTTGTCTTTACATTCTTGGTTGTTGGCGAGTTTCATGTATCACATTCCTTGTGTACCTAACACCACCACAACTCAATGCAAGATCAGATCATCCCATTGGGATCAAACCAAGATTATCCATCCTGTTTGATCACCAATGCCACAATAATATAGGATACTTGAGACAAGCTAGACAATCAAGACAATCAAGCAAAGACAATCAATTCAGTTTTGTTTTCTTCTTTTTTTTTTAAATGCAACAATAGATGAATGCATTAGGTTACACACTAACTATATGAATGAAACAGATTCAATCCAAATGGAACACAAGTCTAGATGATACTTATGCAATCAAGACGACAAGAGTGACTCAATTCATGCTTATGCTCACTAGTTTTATCAAAGCCAATGATTCAAGTAGCTTAGACATACTACTATTTGCTTATAATACATCACTGATGGATTTAACTATGGCATAGCAACAATCAGAACTGGACTGAGTCAAGACAAGCAGATTTCAATTTCTAACAATGACAATGCAAGTTCTATACAGTTCTCTAAATGCAAAGCTTATATCAGTACATTTGCAATTTAGGCTCATTTTTAAATGCATTACTACATGAATGCACAATCTTAAAGCATTAGCTATATGAATGCAACAGGTTCAATCCATGAGTAATATTAAAGCTCTGCACAACAGTTTCAATCAGAACCAATGATGCAAGCAACTTAGACAATTTCTAATTGATGCAAGACTTTCATTGATGGATTAAACATAGGCAATAGCATCAGATAACACTAGGATTGAACTTAGACAGTATGAGATATGCTAAGTATGCAAAATAACTTATCAATCATGATGCAAGCAGCAGAGACATTCTACTCAATTCTACAACACATTCATGAAGATTCAAGCTATGACAATACTCAAGACAATGCAATAAACAGAACATGAGATTCTGGGACTCTAGACATTACTTACTATCAATAAGACAATGCAGCAGCAAAACAATCTCAGTGCAATTAGCCTAGACATTCTACTTAGAAGCTATAAACTCTTAATGGAATTAGGAAAAGCACATAGTATAATCAGGAGATAAACCTATCAAGACATATTAAGATAGATGAGACTAGGTTTACTCCCTTGTTTAAGGTGATGAGGAGTGGTCGTTGCTGTTGAACTGAAGAGAAGATAGAGCTTGTACAATAATAGGGCAAGCTCTAGAAGATATCCAGAAGAGTTCAATCAAGTTTCAGAAGTGATGAGAAGCTGATATAAAGAAGAGATAATGATTTAGAAGGAATAGAATCAGAGTTGGGAGAACTTTGGAGGAGTTTGGGAGTTGATGGATGATGGTGCAAAGATAGGGCGTTGGTGTACGGCAGTGACATGACCGTACAGCCATGGAACGTCCCAAGATAAGAGTACAAAGTCTGGGTTAAAGATAAGCATCAAAAGAGCATCAAGAAGATGCTGTGTGCTGTGTGAGTTCAAATGGAGTTGGCGCCTGATTCTAATTGGAGTAGGATGGTCAAAGACAGGCTGGCGTGAGCTGTAAAGGAAGAGACACAGCTGACTATGTATCTGGACAGTTAGATGGACAGATACATGAGGCAAGTGTGGAGTGTTACTAGCCGTTCCTCTCATCCTCCAATCATGCGCATACAAGGAGATTGTAAAGCACCAAGACTTAATCTACATCATCCAATTCAAACCAGAAGATCTCCACCCTTCTTATCTTATCTCTCATGTTAGGGTTTCCAAAGGAATACAAGTTGTAAAGCTCATATAAAAGCTTAGCATGGTCGTTTGTAAACAGGTTAAGTGAGTAAGGGGGTTTCCCTTCTCCTTCATGAAACTAAGTCTTGTTCTTGAATCTAAACACCAATCTCTAGTCTCTTATTCTCTCAGTCTCTCTAGTCTCTGAATCTTTGTTCCTAAGTCTTTTTATACACTCTCATTAATTCCTCTTTCTAAATTACCTAGAACAAGCTCTAATCTTTCTCTATTTGAGTTTATACACACACACATACAATCAGAGTAAAGATCTCTATAAAAATCATATGGTATCAGAGCCAGGTTCATCAGAACCTGAGCTGTAGCTTCTGCAAATCACTTGCTCTCACCTCAGCTCAAAATCCAAACCCTTGAAGAACTCCCCATCCGTTCAGTTTCTTGTGAAGAAGAAAGGCTGAAGCTTGGCGAGTCTATTGTTACCTCATCCCGTCCTTCAGCCAGACATACCAGTACCTGATGAAGAGGTTGATGGAAGCAAAGGAGGATGAAGAGGCCTAGATGTCTTCAAGTCAAAACTCCTTGTACTTGTCCTTGAAGAAACTCTCATCTATCCGGTTACAAGAAATGAAGATCCATAGCTGTTGGCGGGTTGATGAATGAAGAAAGGAGGGGTCTTTTGAGTTGTTGGTACAAGATGGTGGCTATGTACTGGAAGAGAGAGAGATGGGCGACAAGCTAGACTCTCAGATACAACAAAAGCCAAGGCTGTGTCATAAAATGCAAAAGGAATCAACCTGGTTCCTTGTTGTAAGCGATTCTATAAACCATCTTGATAATGAGCTTGTGTTGTTGACTGATTGTGATGTTGTGATGTGATTGGAAACCTGAGGATTGTTTAAAAGATTGCTAAAATGAAGTAGCTTTAGAATCTGTCCCAGGATGCTTTAAGAGTCTTGTTTGGGTATTGAAATTGTTTAATATGCTTAGCTCCGGTTCATAGTAATGCTTGTTATGATTATAAATCTGCTTGCATACATGGAGTGAAACCGAATTTAAAGCTGTTGCATATAGTCTTGGGGCTGTCTTACATTGAAGCATTAGATTCATGTCTAAGTGCTGAGTAAAGAAGCTCTTAAGAGTGCCTAAGTAACTTGTCTTGAATCTGTTAGGATCTTGCTTGTACTTAGAGATTTAGCTTGCAAAGAATAGAACTTGATAATGCCTTGTGTCTATCTGTTGCATTGCTTGTGATATTGGGAATCAAACTTGATGATTTATTAATCAAGATTTGACATCAATACTATTGAAAATGGTTAAATGCATAATGTCAGTTCTAAATTATCTTGTCTTGTAAGATGATAGATTATATTATCTATTCATGCTTGCTTTCATGAGTTAGAAACTGATTAAGATTAATGCATACTGCCTTGTTGCTGCCTTGTATTGTTGCATTTAGATTAAAGTCTAAGTTGCATATTGAGGAGTGATTAAAATTGCCTAAATACTTTGACATTGAATCTGATAAGGTCTTGCTTAGTATTTAGAGAATGGTTGCTTGCATAGATAAGAATTTGACATTGTCTTGATTCTATCTAATGTTATAAAGCTTGAGACATTGGTGATCAAACTTGATGAAGTCAAGGATTGATCCCAATGCAATTGTGTCTTATCTTGGCTAGAGTTTGAGTGATGTTTCAGGTTCACAAAAGGTGTTCCTAGTTCATCATCTAATCCGAGTCTAAAGAGAAAGAATGGTGTCCAGTGTGTGTGCAATGGAGAGTTACTACAAGAAGGGTGAAGCGCAGATGGTTGTAAAACCCACTTGAAGCTCACTGGTCTTCCTACTACCATTGCAAGTAACTGAAGAAGAAGCCAACCGGGTCTAGGCAGTGGCGTGCCTATTCAAGAGGGTGCTCAAACTAAGACAGAGCACTCTTGGCTATGTGAAGAAGAAGGCTACTCTATCAAGGCGGCTTCTATTGTGAGGTGATTGAAGAAGTAGCTGAAGCATCCACAAGCATTCCATCATGGTGGTGAATTCAGAAGGGTGATTGCAATAAGAGAAGAAGAAGAAGTAAGAATTCAAGTGGTAACTTTGAGAACCACTCCTCATCATCTTAACCAAGGGAGTAAACCTAATCTCATCTATCTTAATATGTCTTAATAGGTTTATCTCCTGATTATACTATGTGCTTTCCCTAATTCCATTAAGAGTTTATAGCTTCTAGTAGAATGTCTAGGCTAATTGCACTGAAATTGTTTTGCTGTTGCATTGTCATATTGAGAGTAAGTAATGTCTAGAGTCCCAGAATCTCATGTTCTGTTTATTGCATTGTCTTGAGGGTTGTCATAGCTTGAATCATCATGAATGTGTTGTAGAATTGAGTAGAATGTCTCTGCTGCTTGCATCATGATTGATAAGTTATTTTGCATACATTGTTGAGATGAGTTGAGGCATTTGAGGTAAAGGCACAAAGGAGTTGAGAACATAAAGAGAGCAAAGAGGTGAAGAGGAGGAATGGGTTGATCATCCGTACAAGGCCGTACAAGTGATCATCCGTACAAGGTAAAAGGGGTCAAAGTAACTATCCAAGTTACTCCCATGTACTGAGCTTAAGTTACACTCGGCCAAGACCTTATCCGAACGTTGAGAGGATAAGGGAGACGCGGCTTGACAGCTAGGACAGGCTGGCAAGAGCTGGAAAGGAAGAGCATCTAGTCTTGGATCAAGAAGATGCTCCAAACGTGTGAAGACACTCATTGGCCGGTTCAAATTAAAGCTTAGGCTCCTCTTTGACTCTACATGCTTACTTAGCTTTATGATTTCGAAAACCCTAAGTGTATGGACCTATATATATGTAATCTCATCCCTTAATAAAGATTAGACAGTTCCAAACAATCCTTCTCTTTACTCATTTCACTATGATTCTCCATTAGTCTCTAAGTTGTCTCTTAATCTCTTATTCTCCTTCTTTAATCCTTTCTAAACTCAGATAATCCTTTACATTCCTAAAAGTCATATGGTATCAGAGCCAGGTTGATTACAATCTGAGTTCGTGAGTGATTCTCTTAAGGATTCAAGTTTGAAACTTTAAAAGAACAAGTGAGTGTGTTTGAGAGTTTCTTGAGAGTTCAAAAGCTCAAGGTGTTTTGTGTGTGTCTTGGTGGTCCGTGGGAGGTTCATTTGAAGACTCAAGAGTGAATCTGTGTTCTAGAGAGCAGCGTGGGTTCTCAGTACAAGATCTAACCGGTTGTTCAAGCTATAGACGTCAAAGCTGTTCAAGATGGAGAGTGGCATGAAGATGAAGGTCGCGGTGACATTCAAAGGAACCAACTACCTAGTCTGGTCTAGGATGGTGAAGACTGCTGTGGGAAGCAAGGGTTTGTGGAAGCATATCACATCTGGTGAGGCTCCAAAGGTGATTACTCAGGGGATGAAACGGAGAGTCCCGAGGAGAGTGTTGTAGAGAAGTGGCAACAAGAAGACATGATGGTGATGTCAGTCCTTCATGCCTCTTTGGAGCCGGCTATACTAGATGCTTATAGCTACTGTGAGACAGCCAAGGAGCTGTGGGATACTCTACAGAAAGTGTATGGAAACACTTCTAACCTGAACCGAGTGTTTGAAGTCAAGAAGGCAATCAATGGGTTAACTCAAGATGACACGGAGTTCACTAAGCACTTGGGGAGGTTCAGGTCTCTTTGGTCTGAGTTGGAGATGCTGAGGCCAAGCACGGTTGATCCAGAGCTTCTAAATGAGAGACGCGAGCAGGACAAGGTCTTTGGGTTGCTGCTCACGTTGAATGCAAGCTACAGTGGTCTTATCCAGCACATGCTATGGTCTGAGAAGCTGCCTGACCTTGAAGAGGTGTGCGCTAAGATACAGAAGGAGCAGGGCTCAATGGGTTTGTTTGGAGGCAAGGGAGACTTATCTCTTGCAAATGCTGTGCAACCTGACCGGGAAGAGCCTCCACAAGCCAACAAAGCTGGTTACAACAAGTATGAGGATAGGAAGTTCAATGGGAATTGTGATCACTGCAAGAAGCATGGACACAAGAAGAGTCAGTGCTGGATACTCCATCCCCACTTGAAGCCGGCTAAGTTCATGAAAGAGAAAGAGGCAAAAGCTCACATGACTGAAGGATCAAGCGGAGCAGGGCCATCCAACCGTGGAGCTGAAGGGGAGAATCGTGAAGGAGATGGAAAAGCTTTGGTGACCTACACTGGAGCTATCAACCCCCGAGGCAATGATCAAGACTTCATCAGGAGATCCGAGATGGATGCACTCATCAAAATGCTCAAGGATAATGGTAACATTCATGGGTATTCATTTGGTGCTTCTATGATTGCTAGAACTATAGAAATGAATCCTAATGTGGCTGAGATTGCTAGGATTGATAGTAAGACTGGAATTGAGCATTGCATTGATAGAAATGCTAGGATGAATGCATATAGTCACAGACTTCTTCCCTAGTGCCATAGTGCTAGCAATACATCCAAACCATTGATTATAGATTCAGGTGCATCTCATCATATGATTAGTGACACCAACCTGATTAAAGATATAGAACCTACTAATGGATGTGTGATGATTGCAAATGGAGATAAGATACCTATTAAGGGAATAGGCAACTTAAAACTTTTTGATAAGAACACTAGAGCTTTTTATATTCCGGAATTCACATCAAACCTTCTTTCAGTTAAGAAATGCACTACTGATTTGAATTGCAATGTTATATTCAGTCCTAATGATGTGAAGTTTCAGGATATTGAGAGCAGCCAATTGATTGTAAAAGGAGTTACAAAGGGAGACTTATACATGCTTGAGAAGCTTGATCCTGTTTCCAATTATAACTGCTCATTTACTTCTGCTTCTAGTTTAAATAAAAATGCATTGTGGCATGCTAGATTAGGTCATCCCCATGAGAGGGCTTTAAACTTGATGTTACCAGGTGTGGTTTTTGAAAATAATAAGTGTGAGGCTTGCATTTTAGGCAAGCATTGTAAGAATGTGTTTCCAAGAACATCTACTGTCTATGAAAACTGCTTTGATTTGATTCATACTGATGTGTGGACTGCACCTAGTTTTTCTAGAGATAATCATAAGTATTTTGTCACATTCATTGATGAAAAATCTAAATACACCTGGTTAACACTCATTCCATCAAAAGATAGGGTGATAGATGCATTCAAGAACTTTCAAGCTTATGTGACTAACCATTACCATGCTAGGATTAAAATTTTGAGATCAGATAATGGAGGAGAGTACACAAGCTATGCGTTCAAGAGTCATCTAGATCACCATGGAATCCTTCATCAAACAAGCTGTCCCTACACACCACAACAGAATGGTGTAGCTGAGAGGAAGAACAGGCACTTGATGGAAGTGGCTCGGTCACTGATGTTCCAAGCTAATGTACCTAAGAGATTCTGGAGTGATGCTGTATCTACTGCGTGCTATCTAATCAACAGGATGCCTACAAAGGTGTTGAAGGATCAAGCACCATTTGAAGTTCTGAACAAGCGCAAGCCATCCTTGGAATACATGAGAGTGTTTGGATGCTTATGCTATGTTCTAGTACCAGGAGAATTGAGGAACAAGCTAGAAGCAAGAAGCAGAAAGGCAATGTTCATTGGCTACTCAACAACTCAAAAAGGATATAAGTGTTATGATCCAGAAGCTAGAAGGGTGCTTGTATCTAGAGATGTGAAGTTCATTGAAGAAAGAGGATACTATGAGGAGAAGAATCAAGAAGATTTGAAGGATCTCACATCAGATAAGGCTGGAGTCTTAAGAATCATTTTGGAAGGTCTCGGTATCAAGATGAACCAGGACCAATCCACAAGAAGTGGAAGACAAGAAGAGAGCTCAACTGCACCAAGAGGAGCTGCTCAAACACCTCACCTTGATCATGAGGGGGGAAGTGAACCTGAAACTCAAGAAAATGGCCAAGAAGGAGTCGGCTTGAGTGAGGAAGGAGGAGAGTTCAACTCAGGTTCTCATCATCAAGGTGAGCAAGACCAAGGAGAGGAAGAACATCAGAGTGAAGCACAAGAACCGACTACACAAGATGAGCCGGTTCAAGAGCAAGAACAACCAGTATTGAGGAGAAGCACAAGGCTGAGAAAGGATCCTTCCTCTTGGGTAAACACGCGAGTGTACTACAATGCCCAAGCTGTGGAGCATCCTTCTCAAGTCGTGTGTTCATTTGCTCAATACCCTGAAGAACATTGCGCCTTCATGGTTAACTTGGATGAGACTTACATCCCAAGAAGCTATGAAGAAGCAATCATGGATAAAGAATGGAAGGAGTCAGTTGGAGCTGAGGCAGGAGCTATGATCAAGAATGATACATGGTATGAGAGTGAGTTACCAAAAGGGAAGAAGGCTGTGACTAGTAGGTGGATATTCACAATCAAGTATAAGGCAGATGGAAAGATTGAGAGGAAGAAGTCAAGGCTGGTTGCAAGAGGTTTCACTCAAACTTATGGAGAAGATTACATAGAAACCTTTGCACCAGTAGCTAAACTACATACAATCCGGATTGTATTGAGCTTGGCTGTGAACCTTGGATGGGGCTTATGGCAAATGGATGTGAAGAATGCATTCCTACAAGGAGAACTTGAGGATGAAGTGTATATGCATCCACCTCCAGGCCTGGAACACTTAGTGAAGAGAGGGAACGTGTTAAGATTGAAGAAAGCTATCTATGGGCTGAAGCAATCACCAAGAGCTTGGTACAACAAGCTGAGCACTACTCTCAATGGCCGAGGCTTCAAGAAGTCTGAACTAGATCACACCCTCTTCACTCTCACTACTCCCTCAGGTATGATTGCACTCCTTGTGTATGTTGATGATATCATTATCACAGGAAGTGATAAGGAAGGTATCATAGCAACCAAGGAGTTTCTTAAATCCATGTTTGAGATTAAAGACTTGGGAGAAATGAAATACTTTCTTGGAATTGAGATATGTAGATCCAAGGAAGGTTTATTCATGTCCCAAAGGAAATATACACTTGATCTTTTGAAAGGTGCAGGTGCTTATGGAGGCAAGACAGCAAGGATGCCTATGGAGGATGGTTACAAAGTCCCACGAGAGGGGGAGATTGAAGACAGCAAACCTTATCAGGATCCTAAACTCTATAGAAAACTAGTTGGCAAATTGATTTATCTTACCATAACTAGACCTGACATTTGTTTTGCTGTGAATCAGGTGAGTCAACACATGCAAGTGCCTAAGGAGCATCATTGGCGCATGGTGGAGAGGATCTTGATGTATCTCAACGGCTCACCTGATCAAGGAGTATGGATGGGCTGCAATGGGAGCACTGAAGTGGTTGGATACTGTGATGCGGATTGGGCTGGTGATAGAGCAGACAGGAGATCAACCACAGGCTATTGCACATTCATTGGAGGCAACTTGGTTACTTGGAAGAGTAAGAAACAGAAGGTGGTGTCTTGTTCAAGTGCAGAAGCTGAGTATAGAGCTATGCTGAAGCTTACCAACGAGCTGGTGTGGATCAAAGGCATCTTGAAGCATTTGGAGATTGATCAAGCCACTCCAATGACCATGCATTGTGATAACCAAGCTGCCATCCACATTGCCTCCAACTCGGTGTTTCATGAAAGAACCAAGCACATTGAAGTTGATTGTCACAAGGTGAGGCAGATGATCATCTTAGGAGTCATCCTGCCATGCTACACAAGAAGTGAAGATCAGTTAGCTGATGTGTTCACCAAAGCTGCAAGACAAAAGACAATGGAGTCCATTCACATCAGGTTGGGCCTCATTGATCTTGGGAAGAGAAGGAGCTGATCCCCTTGGCTGTGAGGTCTTTACTCTTTTTCCCTTATCAAGGTTTTATCCCAATGGGTTTTCCTTGGTAAGGTTTTTAATGAGGAAGATCTCATAGCTATCCAAGCTTAGGCTTTCACAAAGCTAAGCTTGAGGGGGAGTGTTGAGATGAGTTGAGGCATTTGAGGTAAAGGCACAAAGGAGTTGAGAACATAAAGAGAGCAAAGAGGTGAAGAGGAGGAATGGGTTGATCATCCGTACAAGGCCGTACAAGTGATCATCCGTACAAGGTAAAAGGGGTCAAAGTAACTATCCAAGTTACTCCCATGTACTGAGCTTAAGTTACACTCGGCCAAGACCTTATCCGAACGTTGAGAGGATAAGGGAGACGCGGCTTGACAGCTAGGACAGGCTGGCAAGAGCTGGAAAGGAAGAGCATCTAGTCTTGGATCAAGAAGATGCTCCAAACGTGTGAAGACACTCATTGGCCGGTTCAAATTAAAGCTTAGGCTCCTCTTTGACTCTACATGCTTACTTAGCTTTATGATTTCGAAAACCCTAAGTGTATGGACCTATATATATGTAATCTCATCCCTTAATAAAGATTAGACAGTTCTAAACAATCCTTCTCTTTACTCATTTCACTATGATTCTCCATTAGTCTCTAAGTTGTCTCTTAATCTCTTATTCTCCTTCTTTAATCCTTTCTAAACTCAGATAATCTTTTACATTCCTAAATGTCATATACATAAGCATATCTCATACTGTCTAAGTTCAATCCTATTGTTATCTGATGCTATTGTCTATGTTTAATCCATCAATGAAAGTCTTGCATCAATTAGAAATTGTCTAAGTTGTTTGCATCATTGGTTTTGATTGAAACTGTTGTGCATAGCCGTAATATTGCTCATGGATTGAACCTGTTGCATTCACATAGCTAAAGCTTTAAGATTGTGCATTCATATAGTAATGCATTTAAAAATGAGCCTAAATTGCAAATGTACTGATAAGCTTGCATTGCATTTAGAGAACTTAAAAATAGAACTTGCATTGTCATTATTAGAGATTGAAATCTACTTGTCTTGACTCAATCCAGTTCTGATTGTTGCTATGCCATAGTTAAATCCATCAGTGATGTCTTATAAGCACTTAGAAGTATGTCTAAGCTATTTGAATCATTGGCTTTGATAAAACTAGTGAGCATAAGCATGAATTGAGTCACTCTTGTTGCCTTGATTGCATAAGTATCATCTAGACTTGTGTTCCATTTAGATTGAATCTGTTTCATTCATATAGTTTGTGTGTAACCTAATGCTGTCATCTATTGTTGCATTTAAAAAAAAAAAAAAAAAAACAAAACTGAATTGATTGTCTTTGCATGATTGTCTAGCTTGTTTCAAGTATTATATATTATTGTTATATATTATTGTGGCATTGGTGATCAAACAGGATAGATAATCTTGGTTTGATCCCAATGGGATGATCTGATCTTGCATTGAGTTGTGGTGGTGTTAGGTACACAAGGAATGAGATACATGTAACTCACCAACAACCAAGAATATAAAGACAAAGGTCTTGTGCCATTGCATATCATCACTAGGACATGTTAGTCCATAATCTACAGGAAGTGTAGTGTGATTGAGTATGCAATGAGAGATGGCCATTGCATAATACCATTGGACATATCTAGTCCTTAGTCTACAGGAAGTGTAGCATGGGTCATTATGCAATGAGAGGTGTGTCTTGTGAGACTCTCTATGGTGATTCAAACACCCTAGTTCCTGGTTAAGGAAGAGAGTAAACTCACAAGAAGAAAGCTATCATGAAAGATGATAGTTATTAGACCATGGAGATGCATAGGATCATCACAAGCTTAGCTCCTTCTAGTCTCGGTTCTAAGCTTGAGGGGGAGTCTTAATGCATATGATCCATGGTCAGTAACAAGTCTTTTGCAAAAGCTTCTACAAGGATCATCAACCGGACCAAGTCAGTGGCGTGTCTAGGCAAGAGGCTGTTCAGAGCAGCCTTGGCGAGTGAGGAGGAAGGCTCTCCATCAATGCGGCTTCAATGAGAGGTGATTGAGGAGAAGCTGATGAATCCATTCTGCCTTTCCAAGAAGTTGATGATGCCATGAAGATGATGCATTGGCCGAGTTTGGAAACTCACAAAAACACAAGGGAAGTTCCCTTAGACTTTTAAAACTCTTTTCAATCTTTTTCATTCATCTTATTCATTACTTGTGCTTGAAAAGATACTTAAGATGATTATGATTGAATTGTGAGATTGTGTGCATCGAGTGTGATGCAGGATATTCATTTTGAATTGTGAGATTGTTTGCATCAAATGTGATGCAGGATATTCATTTTCTTGTTTTTTGATAGGTACTGATGCACCTTTGGGATAATGTATCAGGTACCATTGCTTGAGCCTCACTAAAGATGTTCCTGGTCAGTTCCTAGCTTCTCTAAGATGGCTGAGAAGTCTGTTGAGAGGGGGAGATCCAAACCAGTTCTATGAAGAGGGCAAGCCGTGTGTGAAGTATTGATCAGCCTCACTGGTGTTTTGAAGATGATCTGGTCGTGTCCTAGCTTCTCTAAGATGGCTGTGAAGTCAGTTGAGAGGGGGAGACTTCAAACCGGTTCCATGAAGAGGTGAAGCTGAAATGTGAAGTGTGCGCAAAGCTGTGAAGAGTTGCTGCATCTATTAGGCCGTGATCCAGAGCTTCTTGTGTCCAACCATATTGGTTCTAAGGCACAAGAGCTCACTGGCCAATCCCTAGGCTTTGGAGAGCTCTACTCTTTTTCCCTTGCAAGGTTTTGTCCCAATGGGTTTTCCTTGTAAGCTTTTTAATGAGGGAGACTCTTCAGAGTTCCAAGCTTGGCTTAGGATCTCCTAAAGTCAAGCTTGAGGGGGAGTGTTGAACTGAAGAGAAGATAGAGCTTGTACAATAATAGGGCAAGCTCTAGAACATATCCAGAAGAGCTCAATCAAGCTTCAGAAGTGATGAGAAGCTGATATAAAGAAGAGATAATGATTTAGAAGGAATAGAATCAGAGTTGGGAGAACTTTGGAGGAGTTTGGGAGTTGATGGATGATGGTGCAAAGATAGGGCGTTGGTGTACGGCAGTGACATGACCGTACAGCCATGGAACGTCCCAAGATAAGAGTACAAAGTCTGGGTTAAAGATAAGCATCAAAAGAGCATCAAGAAGATGCTGTGTGCTGTGTGAGTTCAAATGGAGTTGGCGCCTGATTCTAATTGGAGTAGGATGGTCAAAGACAGGCTGGCGTGAGCTGTAAAGGAAGAGACACAGCTGACTATGTATCTGGACAGTTAGATGGACAGATACATGAGGCAAGTGTGGAGTGTTACTAGCCGTTCCTCTCATCCTCCAATCATGCGCATACAAGGAGATTGTAAAGCACCAAGACTTAATCTACATCATCCAATTCAAACCAGAAGATCTCCACCCTTCTTATCTTATCTCTCATGTTAGGGTTTCCAAAGGAATACAAGTTGTAAAGCTCATATAAAAGCTTAACATGGTCGTTTGTAAACAGGTTAAGTGAGTAAGGGGGTTTCCCTTCTCCTTCATGAAACTAAGTCTTGTTCTTGAATCTAAACACCAATCTCTAGTCTCTTATTCTCTCAGTCTCTCTAGTCTCTGAATCTTTGTTCCTAAGTCTTTTTATACACTCTCATTAATTCCTCTTTCTAAATTACCTAGAACAAGCTCTAATCTTTCTCTATTTGAGTTTATACACACACACATACAATCAGAGTAAAGATCTCTATAAAAATCATAGTTGCCACTTGAATCCTCACTTCTTCTTCTTCTCTTATTGCAATCACCCTTCTGAATTTGCCACCATGATGGAATGCTTGTGGATGCTTCAGCTACTTCTTCAATCACCTCACAATAGAAGCCGCCTTCATAGAGTAGCCTTCTTCTTCACACAGCCAAGAGTGCTCTGTCTTAGTTTGAGCACCCTCTTGAATAGGCACGCCACTGCCTAGACCCAGTTAGCTTCTTCTTCAGGTACTTGCAATGTTAAGGAGAAGAACACCAGTGAGTTTTACAACCATCTGTGCTTCTCCCTTTTTGTAACACTTCTCCATTGTACACACAATGGGCATCATTCTTTCTCTTTCAACTCGGATTTGATGATGAACTAGGAACACCTTTTGTGAACCTGAAACATCACTCAAACTCTAGCAAAGATAAGTCACAATTGCATTGGGATCAATCCTTGACTTCATCAAGTTTGATCACCAATGTCTCAAGCTTTATAACATTAGATAGAATCAAGACAATGTCAAGTTCTTATCTATGCAAGCAACCATTCTCTAAATACTAAGCAAGACCTTATCAGATTCAAGTCAAAGTATTTAGGCAATTTTATGCAACTTAGATTTTAATCTAAATGCAACAATACAAGGCAGTATGCATTAATCTTAATCAGTTTCTAACTCATGAAAGCAAGCATGATTAGATAATATAATCTATCATCTTAACAAGACAAGTTAATTTAGAACTGACATTAAGCATTTAACCATTTTCAGTAGTATTGATGTCAAATCTTGATTAATAAATTATCAAGTTTGATTCCCAATATCACAAGCAATGCAACAGATAGACACAAGGCATTATCAAGTTCTATTCTTTGCAAGCTAAATCTCTAAGTACAAGTAAGATCCTAACAGATTCAAGACAAGTTACTTAGGCACTCTTAAGAGCTTCTTTACTCAGTACTTAGACATGAATCTAATACTTCAATGTAAGACAGCCACAAGACTATATGCAACAGCTTCAAATTCGGTTTCACTCCATGTATGCAAGCAGATTTAATTAATCACAACAAGCATCACTATGAACCGGAGCTAAGCATACTAAACAATTTCAATACCCAAACAAGACTCTTAAAGTATCCTGGGACAGATTCTAAAGCAACTTCATTTTAGCAATCTTTTAAACAATCCTCAGGTTTCCAATCACATCACAACCTGTTCATACACTCAAGCTTTATACAAGAGAAAGAGATTTCCTTACAGCCAAGGAACTAGTGTTAGTTCCTTGAAACTCCTTAGTACATGGGAAGATCCGAGCTGTTGGTGTCAACTCCTACATCTCCTTCTTTCATGGACCTTTCTCTTGAACCCACCATGCCTAAGACACCTCCTCTCTTCATTTTTGAGTCGCCATACCAGGTACAAGTTGAAAGCTTTCACCTTTCTTCTTGGACAGTGAATGGGAATGGCTTGGACATGCTTCCAATGGCCTTCTTTCTTCAGGACGACCATGAGAGAGTGGAGAACGACCAAGAACAGCTTCTGGACGCCATTGATGAGCACACCTTCTTCTTGAAGAGGTTGAACAGCCAAATGACCATGAAGCTTCTTCTTGGTTTGGAAATGGCATGGGAGTGAGCTTTGAGCTTAGCAGAAGCTGGAACCTGTTGAGTTGAGTTGATTATATTGGTATGGAGAGAAGAGGAGTTGAAGAGGAGAAGAGATGGAGAAGCTTAGGGGGTTTTGGTGTGAATGGTACGGACGGCCGTACAAGGCCGTACATGGCCGTACCGTCCGTACCAATGGCCGCGATCAAAACTTACCCAACTCGACCAAGTGAAACGGTAACAAGGAAATGTTACCTTGGGAGCTTAAGGAGAAGGGATCAGACCATTGAGTGGATAAGGGAAGAGCGTGCCAGGCTGGAACAGGCTGTAAAGAGGCAAAGCGTGTGAGCCTTATCATCCAATCATCCGGAAAGCAACCTTGACTCTACATGCTTCAATAGTGCCCATTTCGCCTCTTGTAAACCCTTATGCTTTCCATATAAATATGTAACCTCACTCATTAATAAGATCATTCAGTTCGAGCCTCTCTAATCTCTTAGACACTATGATTATCTCTTAGACTCTAAACGGCTCTATCTAATCACTTAATCTTTCACAAACTTCTCTTAATCACTTCTTAAACACTCTCCTTATTCTGATTACTCTAAGGATCTCTTAATCTCATATGGTATCAGAGCCAGGTTCATTTGAATCTGGGGTTTGATCTTTAGAGAGTTACAAGCTAAACGGCTTTGAAGCTACACGCGAGTAGCCTTGAAGGTGTTGAAGCCGTGATACGTTCTAGTTGAAGCTGTGCTACGTTCTGTGTGTTTGCGTGATTCTAGACTCAAGGTTGGTGTGTACGAGATTCAAGATTCAAGTTTTCAAGTCAAGCAAAGATGGAACATGGGATGAACATGAGGATGAAGGTAGCGGTTACTTTCAAAGGTAGCAACTACCTTGTGTGGTCTCGGATGGTGAAGACTGCGGTGGGAAGTAAGGGTTTGTGGGGGCACATCACAACAGGGGAGGCTCCGAAACTCATTACTCAGGGAGGAGATCAAGAAGAGGTCTCCAATGAAGCGGCTGTGGAGAAATGGCAACAAGAAGACATGCTGGTGATGACGGTTCTACACGCATCCTTGGACCCAGCTATCTTGGATGCCTACAGCTACTGTGAATCAGCCAAGGAGCTGTGGGACACGCTGAAGAAGGTATATGGGAACATTTCCAACCTCAGCCGTGTGTTTGAAGTAAAGCTAGCGATCAACCGTCTTGCACAAGAGGACATGGAGTTCACTAAGCATTTGGGGAGGTTCAGGTCCTTATGGTCAGAGCTGGAGATGCTGAGGCCGAGCACAACTGATCCAGATCAGTTGAATGAGAGGCGCGAGCAAGACAAGGTCTTTGGGTTGCTTCTCACACTGAACCCGGCCTACACTCACCTCATCCAGCACATGCTAAGGTCAGATAAGCTTCCGGACCTTGAGGAGGTATGTGCGCAAATCCAAAGGGAGCAGGGATCTATGGGGTTGTTTGGAGGAAAGGGGGAGCTCTCTCTTGCCAATCAAGCAGCTCATGAGGACTCAACCGAGGCTCCACAAGCAAACAAGGCATCTCACGGGAAGTATGAGGACAGGAAGTTCAATGGCAACTGTGATCATTGCAAGAAGCATGGTCATAAGAAGAGCCAATGCTGGATACTACACCCACACCTCAAGCCGGCCAAGTTCATGAAGGAGCGTGAGGGAAGGGCAAATGTGACTGAAGGTTCAAATGGAGCTGGTACCAGCAAGGCGAGTGAAGCGGATGGGCTTGGAGGCAATGATGGGAATGGGAAGTCTCTGGTGGCTTACACAGGCGCCTCAAGCTCACGCAGCAATGATGACTACATCAAGAGATCAGACCTTGATGCTCTCTTCAAAATGCTAAAGGAAAACGGTAACACTTATGGTTATTCCTTTGGAGCCTCTATGATTGCATACAAGGATGATCACTTGATTAGAGAACTAGTAGAACGGTTAGAAGCTAGGCATGAGTATAGAACTGCTCACATTGCTAGAACTGATAGGATGCATCCATTGCTTAGTAATCTATGTCTTAATGCTAAACAAGTAGGTAAACCATTGATTGTTGATTCTGGTGCATCACATCATATGATAAGTGATGAGAACTTGATTAAAGATATAGAACCTACGCATGGGCATGTGATGATAGCAAATGGGGATAAGATACCTATTAGAGGAATAGGAAAGCTTAAGTTGTTTAACAAAGAATCTAGAGCCTTTTACATGCCTGAATTCACATCAAACCTATTATCTGTGAAGAAATGTACTAATGATTTACAATGCAATGTTATCTTTAGTCCTAATGATGTGAAGTTTCAGGATATTGAGAGCAGCAGATTGATTGGGAAAGGAGTGACTAAGGGAGACCTCTATATGCTTGAAGAGCTCACTTCTGTTCCTGATTATAGTTGTTCATTTACTTCTGCTTCTTTATTGAATAAAAATGCATTGTGGCATGCTAGAGTAGGACACCCTCATGTTAAAGCTTTGAACTTAATGGTACCAGGTGTTGTGTTTGAGAACAAAGATTGTGAAGCTTGTATTTTAGGCAAGCATTGTAGAACTGTGTTTCAAAAGTCTACTACTGTTTATGATAATTGCTTTGATCTAATTCATTCAGATGTGTGGACTGCTCCTTGCTTATCTAGAGATAGTTATAAGTACTTTGTCACATTCATTGATGAAAAATCCAAATACACCTGGTTAACCTTAATTCAGACCAAAGATAGGGTACTTGATGCATTTAGGAACTTTCAAACTTATGTAACTAACCATTATCATGCCAGGATTAAAATTTTGAGATCAGATAATGGAGGAGAGTACACAAGTCATGCATTCAAGCAACACCTATCACAGCATGGGATCCTACATCAAACAAGCTGTCCGTATACTCCACAGCAAAATGGAGTGGCTGAGAGGAAGAATAGGCATCTCATGGAAGTGGCAAGGTCACTTATGTTTCAGAGTAATGTCCCAAAAAGATTTTGGAGTGATGCGGTTGCCACTGCTTGTTACTTGATCAACAGAACTCCAACCAAGGTTCTGAATGAGAAGGCTCCATTTGAAGTTCTGAACAGGTACAAACCAGCACTTGATTACTTGCGAGTCTTTGGATGCCTATGCTTTGTACTCAAACCAGGAGAGATGATCAACAAGCTAGAAGCAAGAAGTACCAAGGCTGTGTTCATAGGATACTCAGCTACACAAAAAGGATACAAATGCTATGATCCTATAGCAAGGAGAGTACTTGTATCTAGAGATGTGAAGTTCTTGGAAGATAGAGGATACTATGAAGAAAAGAACCAAGAAGACCTGAAGGACTTAACATCAGACAAGGCAACCACCTTGCGGATCATCCTTGAAGGTCTTGGAATCAGTACATCCCAGGATCCAAGGAATCACGCAACTACACCTCCTGAAGTGGGTTCACCATCCCACCTTGATCATGAGGGAGGAGAAGAGCATGAGGAACCTATGCAAGAGACTAACCAGGATGAAGGAGGAGTAGAGAATGAAGGAGAAGAGAGCATAGGCTCTGATGGTCATGGTCATGATCATGGTGTGAGGCAAACAACACCTTCTCAAGATGAAGTGGTAGAAGAACAACAGGAAGAAGAACCGGTTGTGCAGCCACTAAGAAGGAGTACAAGGATAAGGAAGGATCCTTCTAGCTGGGTAAACACGAGAGTGTACTACAATGCCCAAGCTGTGGAGCATCCTTCTCAAGCCGTGTGCTCCTTTGCTCAGTATCCAGAAGAACATTGTGCCTTCATGGTTAACTTAGATGAGAACTACATCCCAAGAAGCTATGAAGAAGCAATCATGGATACAGAATAGAAGGAATCAGTTGGAGCTGAGGCAGGAGCTATGATCAAGAATGATACATGGTATGAAAGTGAGTTACCAAAAGGGAAGAAGGCTGTGACCAGTAGATGGATATTCACAATCAAGTACAAAGCGGATGGAAAGATTGAGAGGAAGAAGTCAAGGCTAGTTGCAAGAGGTTTCACTCAAACTTATGGAGAAGATTACATAGAAACCTTTGCACCAGTAGCTAAACTACACACAATCCGAATTGTACTAAGCTTGGCTGTGAATCTTGGATGGGGGTTATGGCAAATGGATGTGAAGAATGCATTTCTACAAGGTGAACTTGAGGATGAAGTGTATATGCATCCACCTCCAGGCCTTGAACACTTAGTGAAGAGAGGGAATGTGTTAAGACTGAAGAAAGCTATCTATGGGCTGAAGCAATCACCAAGAGCTTGGTACAACAAGTTGAGCACTACTCTGAATGGCCGAGGCTTCAAGAAGTCTGAACTAGATCACACCCTCTTCACACTCACTACTCCCTCAGGTATGATTGCTCTCCTTGTGTATGTTGATGATATCATTATCACAGGGAGTGATAAGGAAGGTATCATAGCAACCAAGGAGTTTCTTAAATCCATGTTTGAGATTAAAGACTTGGGAGAAATGAAATACTTCCTTGGAATTGAGATATGTAGATCCAAGGAAGGTTTGTTCATGTCTCAAAGGAAGTATACACTTGATCTTTTGAAAGGTGCAGGTGCTTATGGTGGCAAGACAGCAAGGATGCCTATGGAGGATGGCTACAAAGTCCCACGAGAGGGGGAGATTGAAGACAGCAAACCTTATCAGGATCCTAAACTCTATAGAAAACTAGTTGGCAAATTGATTTATCTTACTATAACTAGACCTGACATTTGTTTTGCTGTGAATCAGGTGAGTCAACACATGCAAGTACCTAAGGAACATCATTGGCGCATGGTGGAGAGGATCTTGATGTATCTCAACGGCTCACCTGATCAAGGAGTATGGATGGGCTGCAATGGAAGCACTGAAGTGGTGGGATACTGTGATGCGGATTGGGCTGGTGATAGAGCAGACAGGAGATCAACCACAGGCTATTGCACATTCATTGGAGGCAACTTGGTGACTTGGAAGAGCAAGAAGCAGAAGGTAGTGTCATGTTCAAGTGCAGAAGCCGAGTATAGAGCCATGCTGAAGCTTACCAATGAGTTGGTATGGATCAAAGGCATCTTGAAGCACTTGGAGATTGATCAAGCAACTCCAATGACAATGCATTGTGACAATCAAGCTGCCATCCACATTGCATCCAACTCGGTGTTTCATGAGAGGACCAAGCACATTGAAGTTGATTGCCACAAGGTGAGACAGATGATTGTGCTAGGGGTGATCTTGCCATGCTATACAAGGAGTTAAGATCAGCTAGCGGATGTGTTCACCAAGGCTGCAAGGCAAAAGACTATGGAGTCCATTCACATCAGATTGGGACTCATAGATCTTGGGAAGAGAAGGAGCTAATCCCCTTAGCTGCAAGGTCTTTACTCTTTTTCCCTCATCAAAGTTTTATCCCATTGGGTTTTCTTTGGTGAGGTTTTTAATGAGGAAGATCTTGTAGCTTTCCAAGCTTAGGCTTAAACAAAGCTAAGCTTGAGGGGGAGTGTTGAGTTGAGTTGATTATATTGGTATGGAGAGAAGAGGAGTTGAAGAGGAGAAGAGATGGAGAAGCTTAGGGGGTTTTGGTGTGAATGGTACGGACGGCCGTACAAGGCCGTACATGGCCGTACCGTCCGTACCAATGGCCGCGATCAAAACTTACCCAACTCGACCAAGTGAAACGGTAACAAGGAAATGTTACCTTGGGAGCTTAAGGAGAAGGGATCAGACCGTTGAGTGGATAAGGGAAGAGCGTGCCAGGCTGGAACAGGCTGTAAAGAGGCAAAGCGTGTGAGCCTTATCATCCAATCATCCGGAAAGCAACCTTGACTCTACATGCTTCAATAGTGCCCATTTCGCCTCTTGTAAACCCTTATGCTTTCCATATAAATATGTAACCTCACTCATTAATAAGATCATTCAGTTCGAGCCTCTCTAATCTCTTAGACACTATGATTATCTCTTAGACTCTAAACGGCTCTATCTAATCACTTAATCTTTCACAAACTTCTCTTAATCACTTCTTAAACACTCTCCTTATTCTGATTACTCTAAGGATCTCTTAATCTCATAGAACCAAGTTCTAATGAACCTGGCTCTGATACCATATGAGATTTAAGAGTACTCAGGTTGTATGTGTGTATGAAACCCAAATGGGTAAAGAGAGAGAGCTTGGAAGCGATTTGAGAGAAAGGAAGTTTGATGAGTGTTTGTGTGTCTAAGTGTTTAAGAGATTAGTAACAAGACTGAGAACGTGTATAGAGATTCAGGATGAGAGACTAGAGAGACTAAGAAAGTGTTTCAGATTAGAGAAGGAGAAGGGAAACCCCCTTACTCACTTAAGAGTTACAAAACATCACTTATGAGCTTATATATGCTCTTTACAACTTGCAATCATAAAAATAAATCTAAGGGCTGTTATAACTTGAATTTAAATGAATGGATGAGATGGAGAGATGGTCTTGGTCGTGGCTGTGCTGTTCCTGATGGATAATTGGTCCATTTGAATCTGGTCAAGGGAAGGCTGGCTCCTTATTGGCTAGCTAAAGGCTCCCATGAATCTGCCCACTTCTTTTGCTAGATACATGGTCTCCTTTTGCTTTTACTTTACAGCAAGAGACTCTCCTTTCCAGCCTGTCACTCGCCAGCCTCTCCTTTATCTTCTTCTCTTAAGAGTTTCACCAGTGCCCTATTTTTGCACCAACTTCAAATGTGCTCAAATGGTTGACTGGTGAACTTTCGGGATGTCTCGGTCCGTACGGATCCGTACGGTCCGTACAACGTCCATACCAAATCCGTACAGCCAGTCCCTAAGTTTGCACACTCGCCCAAATACTCTTCTAAGTCCCTCCTGGACTTGGCCCTATCTTTGCACCACACTTCCATCTTCTCTCTAACTCCTTCAAAGCCCTCACATGATCAGTCTAAGTCTTTCCTAGACTTATCTTCACAAGATAACTTCTTCAGAACACTTCTGAAGCTTGATTGAACTCTTCTAGACATCTTCTAGAGCTTGCCCTATCATTGTACAAGCTCCATCTTCTCTTCAGTTCAACATGAACAAATGACTAGATCTTGTACTGAGAACTCACGCAGCTCTCCAGAACACACCTTCACTCTTGAGTCCTCAAATGAACCCTCAAAGTATCACCAAGTCACAAAGAGTCGACCTTGAGCTTGGAACTTCAAAGATATGAGATTTAAGAGTACTCAGGTTGTATGTGTGTATGAAACCCAAATGGGTAAAGAGAGAGAGCTTGGAAGCGATTTGAGAGAAAGGAAGTTTGATGAGTGTTTGTGTGTCTAAGTGTTTAAGAGATTAGTAACAAGACTGAGAACGTGTATAGAGATTCAGGATGAGAGACTAGAGAGACTAAGAAAGTGTTTCAGATTAGAGAAGGAGAAGGGAAACCCCCTTACTCACTTAAGAGTTACAAAACATCACTTATGAGCTTATATATGCTCTTTACAACTTGCAATCATAAACCTAAATCTAAGGGCTGTTATAACTTGAATTTAAATGAATGGATGAGATGGAGAGATGGTCTTGGTCGTGGCTGTGCTGTTCCTGATGGATAATTGGTCCATTTGAATCTGGTCAAGGGAAGGCTGGCTCCTTATTGGCTAGCTAAAGGCTCCCATGAATCTGCCCACTTCTTTTGCTAGATACATGGTCTCCTTTTGCTTTTACTTTACAGCAAGAGACTCTCCTTTCCAGCCTGTCACTCGCCAGCCTCTCCTTTATCTTCTTCTCTTAAGAGTTTCACCAGTGCCCTATTTTTGCACCAACTTCAAATGTGCTCAAATGGTTGACTGGTGAACTTTCGGGATGTCTCGGTCCGTACGGATCCGTACGGTCCGTACAACGTCCATACCAAATCCGTACAGCCAGTCCCTAAGTTTGCACACTCGCCCAAATACTCTTCTAAGTCCCTCCTGGACTTGGCCCTATCTTTGCACCACACTTCCATCTTCTCTCTAACTCCTTCAAAGCCCTCACATGATCAGTCTAAGTCTTTCCTAGACTTATCTTCACAAGATAACTTCTTCAGAACACTTCTGAAGCTTGATTGAACTCTTCTAGACATCTTCTAGAGCTTGCCCTATCATTGTACAAGCTCCATCTTCTCTTCAGTTCAACATGAACAAATGACTAGATCTTGTACTGAGAACTCACGCAGCTCTCCAGAACACACCTTCACTCTTGAGTCCTCAAATGAACCCTCAAAGTATCACCAAGTCACAAAGAGTCGACCTTGAGCTTGGAACTTCAAAGATATGAGATTTAAGAGTACTCAGGTTGTATGTGTGTATGAAACCCAAATGGGTAAAGAGAGAGAGCTTGGAAGCGATTTGAGAGAAAGGAAGTTTGATGAGTGTTTGTGTGTCTAAGTGTTTAAGAGATTAGTAACAAGACTGAGAACGTGTATAGAGATTCAGGATGAGAGACTAGAGAGACTAAGAAAGTGTTTCAGATTAGAGAAGGAGAAGGGAAACCCCCTTACTCACTTAAGAGTTACAAAACATCACTTATGAGCTTATATATGCTCTTTACAACTTGCAATCATAAACCTAAATCTAAGGGCTGTTATAACTTGAATTTAAATGAATGGATGAGATGGAGAGATGGTCTTGGTCGTGGCTGTGCTGTTCCTGATGGATAATTGGTCCATTTGAATCTGGTCAAGGGAAGGCTGGCTCCTTATTGGCTAGCTAAAGGCTCCCATGAATCTGCCCACTTCTTTTGCTAGATACATGGTCTCCTTTTGCTTTTACTTTACAGCAAGAGACTCTCCTTTCCAGCCTGTCACTCGCCAGCCTCTCCTTTGTCTTCTTCTCTTAAGAGTTTCACCAGTGCCCTATTTTTGCACCAACTTCAAATGTGCTCAAATGGTTGACTGGTGAACTTTTGGGATGTCTCGGTCCGTACGGATCCGTACGGTCCGTACAACGTCCGTACCAAATCCGTACAGCCAGTCCCTAAGTTTGCACACTCGCCCAAATACTCTTCTAAGTCCCTCCTGGACTTGGCCCTATCTTTGCACCACACTTCCATCTTCTCTCTAACTCCTTCAAAGCGCTGACATGATCAGTCTAAGTCTTTCCTAGACTTATCTTCACAAGATAACTTCTTCAGAACACTTCTGAAGCTTGATTGAACTCTTCTAGACATCTTCTAGAGCTTGCCCTATCATTGTACAAGCTCCATCTTCTCTTCAGTTCAACACTCCCCCTCAAGCTTGACTTTAGGAGATCCTAAGCCAAGCTTGGAACTCTGAAGAGTCTCCCTCATTAAAAACCTTATAAGGAAAACCCATTGGGACAAAACCTTGCAAGGGAAAAAGAGTAGAGCTCTCCAAAGCCTAGGGATTGGCCAGTGAGCTCTTGTGCCTTAGAACCAGTGTGGCTGGACACAAGAAGCTCTGGATCACGGCCTAATAGGTGCAGCAACTCTTCACAGCTTTGCGCACACTTCAGCTTCACCTCTTCATGGAACCGGTTTGAAGTCTCCCCCTCTCAACTGACTTCTCAGCCATCTTAGAGAAGCTAGGACACGACCAGATCATCTTCAAAACACCAGTGAGGTTGATCAACACTTCACACACGGCTTTCCCTCTTCATAGAACTGGTTTGAATCTCCCCCTCTCAACAGACTTCACAGCCACCTTAGAGAAGCTAGAAATGACCAGGAACACCTTTAGTGAGGCTCAAGCAATGGTACCTGATACATTATCCCAAAGGTGCATCAGTACCTATCAAAAACAAGAAAATGAATATCCTGCATCACACTTGATGCACACAATCTCACAATTCAATCATAATCATTTTACGTATCTTTTCAAGCACAAGCAATGAATAAGATGAATAAAAAGGTTTTAAAAGTCTAAGGGAACTTCCCTTGTGTTTTTGTGAGTTTCCTAACTCGGTCAATGCACCATCTTCATGGCATCACCAACTTCTTGGAAAGGCAGAATGGATTCATCAGCTTCTCCTCAATCACCTCTCATTGAAGCCGCATTGATGGAGAGCGTTCTTCTTCACTCGCCAAGACTGCTCTGAACAGCCTCTTGCCTAGACACGCCACTATCTTGGTCCGGTTGATGATCCTTGTAGAAGCCTGGTATGATAAAAACTATTTGCAGAGATAATGAAGGAGAGTCAGGAGGTAACACGTCCTTTATCAGGTTCATAACTGACCAGAACAAGCTGAGAAGAGATAAACAGGAACTGGTGGTGGTTAAAGAAAAGCCAGAACTGGAGGATGAGTATGGGGACCAAACCACACGACCACCTGACCAGAAGGATGTTAAACTGAGAGTACATTGTCTCATGCTCATGAGAAGGACGTGGGTAGGATCATCCTGGAGAGAAGCATTCAACTGCAAACTCAACAAAGTGGAGAAATCATCTGCCTTAGAAGCCACATGCAGTGAGGAAAGTTCCAAGATGTTGCTGAGACATGAAGAAGGACTGCAGAGCTTTGTGTTTCTTCCTGGAGGGACTAGAGAGGTGATGATATATCTCATGGCCAGGTCAGGAACTTTGGAGTTAAATTATCAAGGTTCTATCATCCTACAGAGCTTGGATTTGAGGACAAATCCTTTTAAAGGAGGAGGGGATGGTGTGATCCTGATCAGGATTGGAATCAATGGATTGAAGCCAATGTATGGGTCAGCTATACCACTGATCATGGTGCAGTTTAATGGACAGTATCATACTCTTATTGGCATGATCTATGAGGTTCTGGATAGAGAGAAGAGAAGAACTGTTGGTACTGCCTTGAAACAGCTTGAACAAAGAGGATTCAACCAACTGAGCTTAACAGGAGCTATGGAGACCATTCACCTCGTCCAAATATGTATGGAGAACAAGGAAAACATGTCAGAAAGTTTCTGGATTGGGCTACATTTGGATCTAGGCGAAATAAGGCTTTTTCGGTCCAGAAAAAGAGTTTCAGCCAGAATCTTGATCCACTTGCTTTCTAGCTGGCCTAACAGGACGTGGAGGATCTAAAGTTCATTAGGAGACACTCCAAATCAAGTTCAAGTCGTGGCCCATCATAAACCAAAGAAGAACCAGCTTGTTGGTTTGATTTAATTGTAATGTAATGGGTTTAGTTTATTGGGCTTTCATTTAATTTAAACCAAAGACAATTAGGAATTAGAGTAAACCAGATTTGGGTAGATTAGTATTTAAAATTAACCAATTTCGAATTGGATCAGGAGATTAAACCATCTTGGCTTAAATTTAGGGTTTTCAGTTTTATTCTTTTAACATATGTAGCCACGTTTTGGCATGGAGATCAATCAATCGACATTTTTTTCAACTTCTTTGTTTTGAGTTTTCTCTCAATTCAGCTGGTGTGTAATATCCAGCTTGGGTTCTCTGATTTGGTGTGTCATATCCAGATCAGAAGCCTTGGAGTATCAGGAGGCGAGCCATCTCTCTTGTGTCCCACATCAATCCACAAACCTTGATACAGATCGAGTCTTTGATTCTCTGTTTGCAAGGATTATCTCCGTGATCCATCCTAGACACTAAGCAGGGTGATCCTGTGTCTGTGGAGCAGAAAAAAACATCTTTATAGCATCCCATAGTTCTAAGGAGAAGACCATATCCATCACCTTTCATCCACCCACGCCCCTTCAAGTGATCCAGGGAGAGACAGCCATTCCAGGGCTGCACCAAGTGGTATCAGAGCCTCTTGAGGGTTAGGGTTTGAAGCTTTAACAAGGGAGCACGAAATCTATCAGTTAACAAACTGTATTCTATGTCTGGATATGAAGAAGAGCTTACAATTCCATTCTTCTATGGGAAGATTGATACAGAGGCATACCTTGATTGGGAAAAGAAGATGGAGTTTCTCTTTGGACTCCTATACTACACTGAAAAGAAAAAGGTATGTCTAGCAGTCAATGGACTCTGTGGAAGTGCATTCTCATGGTGGCAGAGGGTTTCTCAGACTAGGAGATTTGAAAAAAAACCACAAATTATTTCATGGGTGGAGATGAAGACCTTGATGAAGAAGAGGTTTGTCTCGCAGTGGAAACTTCCAAAACTAAAACCAGAAGCAGCAACAAAGCTTACTACTTTAGATCAGCCTGCCTATTGGTCTGAATTGCCATTAAAACCGGCTGAGAGAAGATCTGTGGTTCCTGTTCTATCATTGAAACAAGAGGAGGAAAAGCTGCAAGCTTCTATATTAGCTTCTCCAATAAAACAGATTGAGGAGAGTCATAAAACTGAACCAGAACCAACAACTCTTTGTTTAAAACTAGAGGAGGAGGCAGAAGTTGCAGAAGCTGAGTGTGGCCACGTGCCTGATCAAATAAAACAAGAAGAAAAAGTTCCTGGAGGGTCATCTAAAGCTCTTGAATTGGTTCTTCCTACTGTTGAGCAAGGTGATAACTTTAAGTCTTTAGCTTGTGAGTTACTAATCAGACCTTTGGTATGTCTTCAGCTCAGCTTAGTGGAACATCTGAGAGTTGTTAAGGGCCTGCAACAAGTTGTTTTTGAACCAGGAGGAAGCTTGTGTGTGGTTAGAAGAAATAAACAAATTTTGGATCAGAAAGCAACAGCATACAAGCTCAATTTCCAAGGTTCTTTCACTCTTGAAAAACAAGATTTGTGGTCAAATCTTTTTAAAGGGAGAGAGAATGGTATGATAAAAACTATTTGCAGAGATAATGAAGGAGAGTCAGGAGGTAACACGTCCTTTATCAGGTTCATAACTGACCAGAACAAGCTGAGAAGAGATAAACAGGAACTGGTGGTGGTTAAAGAAAAGCCAGAACTGGAGGATGAGTATGGGGACCAAACCACACGACCACCTGACCAGAAGGATGTTAAACTGAGAGTACATTGTCTCATGCTCATGAGAAGGACGTGGGTAGGATCATCCTGGAGAGAAGCATTCAACTGCAAACTCAACAAAGTGGAGAAATCATCTGCCTTAGAAGCCACATGCAGTGAGGAAAGTTCCAAGATGTTGCTGAGACATGAAGAAGGACTGCAGAGCTTTGTGTTTCTTCCTGGAGGGACTAGAGAGGTGATGATATATCTCATGGCCAGGTCAGGAACTTTGGAGTTAAATTATCAAGGTTCTATCATCCTACAGAGCTTGGATTTGAGGACAAATCCTTTTAAAGGAGGAGGGGATGGTGTGATCCTGATCAGGATTGGAATCAATGGATTGAAGCCAATGTATGGGTCAGCTATACCACTGATCATGGTGCAGTTTAATGGACAGTATCATACTCTTATTGGCATGATCTATGAGGTTCTGGATAGAGAGAAGAGAAGAACTGTTGGTACTGCCTTGAAACAGCTTGAACAAAGAGGATTCAACCAACTGAGCTTAACAGGAGCTATGGAGACCATTCACCTCGTCCAAATATGTATGGAGAACAAGGAAAACATGTCAGAAAGTTTCTGGATTGGGCTATATTTGGATCTAGGCGAAATAAGGCTTTTTCGGTCCAAAAAAGAGTTTCAGCCAGAATCTTGATCCACTTGCTTTCTAGCTGGCCTAACAGGACGTGGAGGATCTAAAGTTCATTAGGAGACACTCCAAATCAAGTTCAAGTCGTGGCCCATCATAAACCAAAGAAGAACCAGCTTGTTGGTTTGATTTAATTGTAATGTAATGGGTTTAGTTTATTGGGCTTTCATTTAATTTAAACCAAAGACAATTAGGAATTAGAGTAAACCAGATTTGGGTAGATTAGTATTTAAAATTAACCAATTTCGAATTGGATTAGGAGATTAAACCATCTTGGTTTAAATTTAGGGTTTTCAGTTTTATTCTTTTAACATATGTAGCCACGTTTTGGCATGGAGATCAATCAATCGACATTTTTTTCAACTTCTTTGTTTTGAGTTTTCTCTCAATTCAGCTGGTGTGTAATATCCAGCTTGGGTTCTCTGATTTGGTGTGTCATATCCAGATCAGAAGCCTTGGAGTATCAGGAGGCGAGCCATCTCTCTTGTGTCCCACATCAATCCACAAACCTTGATACAGATCGAGTCTTTGATTCTCTGTTTGCAAGGATTATCTCTGTGATCCATCCTAGACACTAAGCAGGGTGATCCTGTGTCTGTGGAGCAGAAAAAAACATCTTTATAGCATCCCATAGTTCTAAGGAGAAGACCATATCCATCACCTTTCATCCACCCACGCCCCTTCAAGTGATCCAGGGAGAGACAGCCATTCCAGGGCTGCACCAAGTGGTATCAGAGCCTCTTGAGGGTTAGGGTTTGAAGCTTTAACAAGGGAGCACGAAATCTATCAGTTAACAAACTGTATTCTATGTCTGGATATGAAGAAGAGCTTACAATTTCATTCTTCTATGGGAAGATTGATACAGAGGCATACCTTGATTGGGAAAAGAAGATGGAGTTTCTCTTTGGACTCCTATACTACACTGAAAAGAAAAAGGTATGTCTAGCAGTCAATGGACTCTGTGGAAGTGCATTCTCATGGTGGCAGAGGGTTTCTCAGACTAGGAGATTTGAAAAAAAACCACAAATTATTTCATGGGTGGAGATGAAGACCTTGATGAAGAAGAGGTTTGTCTCGCAGTGGAAACTTCCAAAACTAAAACCAGAAGCAGCAACAAAGCTTACTACTTTAGATCAGCCTGCCTATTGGTCTGAATTGCCATTAAAACCGGCTGAGAGAAGATCTGTGGTTCCTGTTCTATCATTGAAACAAGAGGAGGAAAAGCTGCAAGCTTCTATATTAGCTTCTCCAATAAAACAGATTGAGGAGAGTCATAAAACTGAACCAGAACCAACAACTCTTTGTTTAAAACTAGAGGAGGAGGCAGAAGTTGCAGAAGCTGAGTGTGGCCACGTGCCTGATCAAATAAAACAAGAAGAAAAAGTTCCTGGAGGGTCATCTAAAGCTCTTGAATTGGTTCTTCCTACTGTTGAGCAAGGTGATAACTTTAAGTCTTTAGCTTGTGAGTTACTAATCAGACCTTTGGTATGTCTTCAGCTCAGCTTAGTGGAACATCTGAGAGTTGTTAAGGGCCTGCAACAAGTTGTTTTTGAACCAGGAGGAAGCTTGTGTGTGGTTAGAAGAAATAAACAAATTTTGGATCAGAAAGCAACAGCATACAAGCTCAATTTCCAAGGTTCTTTCACTCTTGAAAAACAAGATTTGTGGTCAAATCTTTTTAAAGGGAGAGAGAATGGTATGATAAAAACTATTTGCAGAGATAATGAAGGAGAGTCAGGAGGTAACACGTCCTTTATCAGGTTCATAACTGACCAGAACAAGCTGAGAAGAGATAAACAGGAACTGGTGGTGGTTAAAGAAAAGCCAGAACTGGAGGATGAGTATGGGGACCAAACCACACGACCACCTGACCAGAAGGATGTTAAACTGAGAGTACATTGTCTCATGCTCATGAGAAGGACGTGGGTAGGATCATCCTGGAGAGAAGCATTCAACTGCAAACTCAACAAAGTGGAGAAATCATCTGCCTTAGAAGCCACATGCAGTGAGGAAAGTTCCAAGATGTTGCTGAGACATGAAGAAGGACTGCAGAGCTTTGTGTTTCTTCCTGGAGGGACTAGAGAGGTGATGATATATCTCATGGCCAGGTCAGGAACTTTGGAGTTAAATTATCAAGGTTCTATCATCCTACAGAGCTTGGATTTGAGGACAAATCCTTTTAAAGGAGGAGGGGATGGTGTGATCCTGATCAGGATTGGAATCAATGGATTGAAGCCAATGTATGGGTCAGCTATACCACTGATCATGGTGCAGTTTAATGGACAGTATCATACTCTTATTGGCATGATCTATGAGGTTCTGGATAGAGAGAAGAGAAGAACTGTTGGTACTGCCTTGAAACAGCTTGAACAAAGAGGATTCAACCAACTGAGCTTAACAGGAGCTATGGAGACCATTCACCTCGTCCAAATATGTATGGAGAACAAGGAAAACATGTCAGAAAGTTTCTGGATTGGGCTACATTTGGATCTAGGCGAAATAAGGCTTTTTCGGTCCAGAAAAAGAGTTTCAGCCAGAATCTTGATCCACTTGCTTTCTAGCTGGCCTAACAGGACGTGGAGGATCTAAAGTTCATTAGGAGACACTCCAAATCAAGTTCAAGTCGTGGCCCATCATAAACCAAAGAAGAACCAGCTTGTTGGTTTGATTTAATTGTAATGTAATGGGTTTAGTTTATTGGGCTTTCATTTAATTTAAACCAAAGACAATTAGGAATTAGAGTAAACCAGATTTGGGTAGATTAGTATTTAAAATTAACCAATTTCGAATTGGATTAGGAGATTAAACCATCTTGGCTTAAATTTAGGGTTTTCAGTTTTATTCTTTTAACATATGTAGCCACGTTTTGGCATGGAGATCAATCAATCGACATTTTTTTCAACTTCTTTGTTTTGAGTTTTCTCTCAATTCAGCTGGTGTGTAATATCCAGCTTGGGTTCTCTGATTTGGTGTGTCATATCCAGATCAGAAGCCTTGGAGTATCAGGAGGCGAGCCATCTCTCTTGTGTCCCACATCAATCCACAAACCTTGATACAGATCGAGTCTTTGATTCTCTGTTTGCAAGGATTATCTCCGTGATCCATCCTAGACACTAAGCAGGGTGATCCTGTGTCTGTGGAGCAGAAAAAAACATCTTTATAGCATCCCATAGTTCTAAGGAGAAGACCATATCCATCACCTTTCATCCACCCACGCCCCTTCAAGTGATCCAGGGAGAGACAGCCATTCCAGGGCTGCACCAAGCCTTTGCAAAGACTTGTTACTGACCATGGATCATATGCATTAAGACTCCCCCTCAAGCTTAGAACCAAGACTAGAAGGAGCTAAGCTTGTGATGATCCTATGCATCTCCATGGTCTAATAACTTTCATCTTTTATGATAGCTTTCTTCTTGTGAGTTTTCTCTCTTCCTTAACCAGGAATTAGGGTGTTTGAATCACCATAGAGAGTCTCACAAGACACGCCTCTCATTGCATAATGACCCATGCTACACTTCCTGTAGACTAAGGACTAGATATGTCCAATGGTATTATGCAATGGCCATCTCTCATTGCATACTCAATCACACTACACTTCCTGTAGATTATGGACTAACATGTCCTAGTGATGATATGCAATGGCACAAGATCTTTGTCTTTACATTCTTGGTTGTTGGCGAGTTTCATGTATCACATTCCTTGTGTACCTAACACCACCACAACTCAATGCAAGATCAGATCATCCCATTGGGATCAAACCAAGATTATCCATCCTGTTTGATCACCAATGCCACAATAATATAGGATACTTGAGACAAGCTAGACAATCAAGACAATCAAGCAAAGACAATCAATTCAGTTTTGTTTTCTTCTTTTTTTTTTTAAATGCAACAATAGATGAATGCATTAGGTTACACACTAACTATATGAATGAAACAGATTCAATCCAAATGGAACACAAGTCTAGATGATACTTATGCAATCAAGACGACAAGAGTGACTCAATTCATGCTTATGCTCACTAGTTTTATCAAAGCCAATGATTCAAGTAGCTTAGACATACTACTATTTGCTTATAATACATCACTGATGGATTTAACTATGGCATAGCAACAATCAGAACTGGACTGAGTCAAGACAAGCAGATTTCAATTTCTAACAATGACAATGCAAGTTCTATACAGTTCTCTAAATGCAAAGCTTATATCAGTACATTTGCAATTTAGGCTCATTTTTAAATGCATTACTACATGAATGCACAATCTTAAAGCATTAGCTATATGAATGCAATAGGTTCAATCCATGAGTAATATTAAAGCTCTGCACAACAGTTTCAATCAGAACCAATGATGCAAGCAACTTAGACAATTTCTAATTGATGCAAGACTTTCATTGATGGATTAAACATAGGCAATAGCATCAGATAACACTAGGATTGAACTTAGACAGTATGAGATATGCTAAGTATGCAAAATAACTTATCAATCATGATGCAAGCAGCAGAGACATTCTACTCAATTCTACAACACATTCATGAAGATTCAAGCTATGACAATACTCAAGACAATGCAATAAACAGAACATGAGATTCTGGGACTCTAGACATTACTTACTATTAATAAGACAATGCAGCAGCAAAACAATCTCAGTGCAATTAGCCTAGACATTCTACTTAGAAGCTATAAACTCTTAATGGAATTAGGAAAAGCACATAGTATAATCAGGAGATAAACCTATCAAGACATATTAAGATAGATGAGACTAGGTTTACTCCCTTGTTTAAGGTGATGAGGAGTGGTCGTTGCCACTTGAATCCTCACTTCTTCTTCTTCTCTTATTGCAATCACCCTTCTGAATTTGCCACCATGATGGAATGCTTGTGGATGCTTCAGCTACTTCTTCAATCACCTCACAATAGAAGTCGCCTTCATAGAGTAGCCTTCTTCTTCACACAGCCAAGAGTGCTCTGTCTTAGTTTGAGCACCCTCTTGAATAGGCACGCCACTGCCTAGACCCAGTTAGCTTCTTCTTCAGGTACTTGCAATGTTAAGGAGAAGAACACCAGTGAGTTTTACAACCATCTGTGCTTCTCCCTTTTTGTAACACTTCTCCATTGTACACACAATGGGCATCATTCTTTCTCTTTCAACTCGGATTTGATGATGAACTAGGAACACCTTTTGTGAACCTGAAACATCACTCAAACTCTAGCAAAGATAAGTCACAATTGCATTGGGATCAATCCTTGACTTCATCAAGTTTGATCACCAATGTCTCAAGCTTTATAACATTAGATAGAATCAAGACAATGTCAAGTTCTTATCTATGCAAGCAACCATTCTCTAAATACTAAGCAAGACCTTATCAGATTCAAGTCAAAGTATTTAGGCAATTTTATGCAACTTAGATTTTAATCTAAATGCAACAATACAAGGCAGTATGCATTAATCTTAATCAGTTTCTAACTCATGAAAGCAAGCATGATTAGATAATATAATCTATCATCTTAACAAGACAAGTTAATTTAGAACTGACATTAAGCATTTAACCATTTTCAGTAGTATTGATGTCAAATCTTGATTAATAAATTATCAAGTTTGATTCCCAATATCACAAGCAATGCAACAGATAGACACAAGGCATTATCAAGTCCTATTCTTTGCAAGCTAAATCTCTAAGTACAAGTAAGATCCTAACAGATTCAAGACAAGTTACTTAGGCACTCTTCAGAGCTTCTTTACTCAGTACTTAGACATGAATCTAATACTTCAATGTAAGACAGCCACAAGACTATATGCAACAGCTTCAAATTCGGTTTCACTCCATGTATGCAAGCAGATTTAATTAATCACAACAAGCATCACTATGAACCGGAGCTAAGCATACTAAACAATTTCAATACCCAAACAAGACTCTTAAAGTATCCTGGGACAGATTCTAAAGCAACTTCATTTTAGCAATCTTTTAAACAATCCTCAGGTTTCCAATCACATCACAACATCACAACCTGTTCATACACTCAAGCTTTATACAAGAGAAAGAGATTTCCTTACAGCCAAGGAACTAGTGTTAGTTCCTTGAAACTCCTTAGTACATGGGAAGATCCGAGCTGTTGGTGTCAACTCCTACATCTCCTTCTTTCATGGACCTTTCTCTTGAACCCACCATGCCTAAGACACCTCCTCTCTTCATTTTTGAGTCGCCATACCAGGTACAAGTTGAAAGCTTTCACCTTTCTTCTTGGACAGTGAATGGGAATGGCTTGGACATGCTTCCAATGGCCTTCTTTCTTCAGGACGACCATGAGAGAGTGGAGAACGACCAAGAACAGCTTCTGGACGCCATTGATGAGCACACCTTCTTCTTGAAGAGGTTGAACAGCCAAATGACCATGAAGCTTCTTCTTGGTTTGGAAATGGCATGGGAGTGAGCTTTGAGCTTAGCAGAAGCTGGAACCAAGTTCTAATGAACCTGGCTCTGATACCATATGAGATTTAAGAGTACTCAGGTTGTATGTGTGTATGAAACCCAAATGGGTAAAGAGAGAGAGCTTGGAAGCGATTTGAGAGAAAGGAAGTTTGATGAGTGTTTGTGTGTCTAAGTGTTTAAGAGATTAGTAACAAGACTGAGAACGTGTATAGAGATTCAGGATGAGAGACTAGAGAGACTAAGAAAGTGTTTCAGATTAGAGAAGGAGAAGGGAAACCCCTTACTCACTTAAGAGTTACAAAACATCACTTATGAGCTTATATATGCTCTTTACAACTTGCAATCATAAACCTAAATCTAAGGGCTGTTATAACTTGAATTTAAATGAATGGATGAGATGGACAGATGGTCTTGGTCGTGGCTGTGCTGTTCCTGATGGATAATTGGTCCATTTGAATCTGGTCAAGGGAAGGCTGGCTCCTTATTGGCTAGCTAAAGGCTCCCATGAATCTGCCCACTTCTTTTGCTAGATACATGGTCTCCTTTTGCTTTTACTTTACAGCAAGAGACTCTCCTTTCCAGCCTGTCACTCGCCAGCCTCTCCTTTGTCTTCTTCTCTTAAGAGTTTCACCAGTGCCCTATTTTTGCACCAACTTCAAATGTGCTCAAATGGTTGACTGGTGAACTTTCGGGATGTCTTGGTCCGTACGGATCCGTACGGTCCGTACAACGTCCGTACCAAATCCGTACAGCCAGTCCCTAAGTTTGCACACTCGCCCAAATACTCTTCTAAGTCCCTCCTGGACTTGGCCCTATCTTTGCACCACACTTCCATCTTCTCTCTAACTCCTTCAAAGCCCTCACATGATCAGTCTAAGTCTTTCCTAGACTTATCTTCACAAGATAACTTCTTCAGAACACTTCTGAAGCTTGATTGAACTCTTCTAGACATCTTCTAGAGCTTGCCCTATCATTGTACAAGCTCCATCTTCTCTTCAGTTCAACAAAAGAAACCTTCAACGCACTCACTAGACCTCTCAAAGATTTCAACCTTGAATCTTTAAGAGAGCTACCAAAGAACTCAGATTGTAATCAACCTGGCTCTGATACCATATGACTTTTAGGAATATAAAGATTAATCTGAGTTTAGAATAAGATTAAGGAAGAGAATAAGAGATTTAAGAGACTGATTAGAGGCTAATGGAGAATCATGATGAAATGAGTAAAGAGAAAGATTGTTTAGAACTGTCTAATCTTTCATTAAGGACATGAGTTACAATATATAGTGTGAGCATACAAGGGTTTTCGAAATCAAGAGAAGACTAAAGCATGTGAGGTCAATCAGGAGAGGATAAGCTCATTTGGACTAGCCAATTAGCTTCTCCACATGCGCGGAGCATCTAGCATCTTGGACCGAGATGCTCTTGCCTTTCCAGCTGTTCCAGCCTGTCAAGGCGCGCTCTACCTTATCCCTAAACGGTCTGATGCATCCAGGTAAGTTCCTTCCCTTCACCTAAGTTACCGCAAGTAACTTCTTTACCCTTGTCAAGGTTTCACCCATCTTCATGTGTACGGTCATGTACGGATTGTACGGACTTGTACGGACCTTGCCCAAACCTTCCCAAGCTTCAACTCATCTCCTTAGTCTCAACTCCTCACTTGCTTCACACTTATACTCAACTCAACTCAACAGTTATCCCACTTTCAAATCAGGTGATTCCAGTTTTCCAGTTTGGGAATAGGACAGCTTCTTCGTCGTTCCAATCAAACCAGAATGAATCACTTTGTGAGAAGCTTGATTTGGATACATAAAGTGGTGGAGAATCACCAGGAAGTTGAATAAATCTCATAGGAGTTGGAAAGAAGAAGTTATCCCACTTTCAAATCAGGTGATTCCAGTTTCCCAGTTTGGGAATAGGACAGCTTCTTCGTCGTTCCAATCAAACCAGGATGAATCACTTTGTGAGAAGCTTGATTTGGATACATAAAGTGGTGGAGAATCACCAGGAAGTTGAATAAATCTCATAGGAGTTGGCAAGAAGAAGTTATCCCACTTTCAAATCAGGTGATTCCAGTTTCCCAGTTTGGGAAAAATACAGCTTCTTCGTCGTTCCAATCAAACCAGGATGAATCACTTTTTGAGAAGCTTGATTTTGATACATAAAGTGGTGGAGAATCACCAGGAAGTTGAATAAATCTCATAGGAGTTGGGATGAAGAAGTTATCCCACTTTCAAATCAGGTGATTCCAGTTTCCCAGTTTGGGAATAGCACAGCTTCATCGTCGTTCCAGTCAAACCAGGATGAATCACTTTGTGAGAAGCTTGATTTGGATACAAAAAGTTGTGGAGAATCACCAGGAAGTTGAATAAATCTCATAGGAGTTGGAAAGAAGAAGTTATCCCACTTTCAAATCAGGTGATTCCAGTTTCCCAGTTTGGGAATAGGACAGCTTCTTCGTCGTTCCAATCAAACCAGGATGAATCACTTTGTGAGAAGCTTGATTTTGATACATAAAGTGGTGGAGAATAACCAGGAAGTTGAATAAATCTCATAGGAGTTGGGATGAAGAAGTTATTCCCCTTTCAAATCAGGTGATTCCAGTTTCCCAGTTTGGGAATAGCACAACTTCATCGTCGTTCCAATCAAACCAGGATGAATCACTTTGTGAGAAGCTTGATTTGGATACATAAAGTGGTGGAGAATCACCAGGAAGTTGAATAAATCTCATAGGAGTTGGAAAGAAGAAGTTATCCCACTTTCAAATCAGGTGATTCCAGTTTCCCAGTTTGGGAATAGGACAGCTTCTTCGTCGTTCCAATCAAACCAGGATGAATCACTTTGTGAGAAGCTTGATTTGGATACATAAAGTGGTGGAGAATCACCAGGAAGTTGAATAAATCTCATAGGAGTTGGCAAGAAGAAGTTATCCCACTTTCAAATCAGGTGATTCCAGTTTCCCAGTTTGGGAATAGGACAGCTTCTTCGTCGTTCCAATCAAACCAGGATGAATCACTTTGTGAGAAGCTTGATTTGGATACATAAAGTGGTGGAGAATCACCAGGAAGTTGAATAAATCTCATAGGAGTTGGCAAGAAGAAGTTATCCCACTTTCAAATCAGGTGATTCCAGTTTCCCAGTTTGGGAATAGGACAGCTTCTTCGTCGTTCCAATCAAACCAGGATGAATCACTTTGTGAGAAGCTTTATTTTGATACATAAAGTGGTGGAGTATAACCAGGAAGTTAAATAAATCTCATAGGAGTTGGGATGAAGAAGTTATCCCACTTTCAGATCAGGTGATTACAGTTTCCCAGTTTGGGAATAGCACAGCTTCATCGTCGTTCCAATCAAACCAGGATGAATCATTTTGTGAGAAGCTTGATTTGGATACATAAAGTGGTGGAGAATCACCAGGAAGTTGAATAAATCTCATAGGAGTTGGGATGAAGAAGTTATCCCACTTTCAAATCAGGTGATTCCAGTTTCCCAGTTTGGGAATAGCACAGCTTCATCGTCGTTCCAATCAAACCAGGATGAATCACTTTGTGAGAACCTTGATTTGGATACAAAAAGTGGTGGAGAATCACCAGAAAGTTGAATAAATCTCATAGGAGTTGGAAAGAAGAAGTTATCCCACTTTCAAATCAGGTGATTCCAGTTTCCCAGTTTGGGAATAGGACAGCTTCTTCGTCGTTCCAATCAAACCTATGACTTTTAGGAATGTAAAGGATTATCTGAGTTTAGAAAGGATTAAAGAAGGAGAATAAGAGATTAAGAGACAACTTAGAGACTAATGGAGAATCATAGTGAAATGAGTAAAGAGAAAGATTGTTTAGAACTGTCTAATCTTTATTAAGGGATGAGATTACATATATATAGGTCCATACACTTAGGGTTTTCGAAATCATAAAGCTAAGTAAGCATGTAGAGTCAAAGAGGAGCCTAAGCTTTAATTTGAACCGGCCAATGAGTGTCTTCACACGTTTGGAGCATCTTCTTGATCCAAGACTAGATGCTCTTCCTTTCCAGCTCTTGCCAGCCTGTCCTAGCTGTCAAGCCGCGTCTCCCTTATCCTCTCAACGTTCAGATAAGGTCTTGGCCGAGTGTAACTTAAGCTCAGTACATGGGAGTTATTTGGATAGTTACTTTGACCCCTTTTACCTTGTACGGATGATCACTTGTACGGCCTTGTACGGATGATCAACCCATTCCTCCTCTTCACCTCTTTGCTCTCTTTATGTTCTCAACTCCTTTGTGTCTTTACCTCAAACGTCTCAACTCATTTCAACACTCCCCCTCAAGCTTAGCTTTGTGAAAGCCTAAGCTTGGACAGCTATGAGATCTTCCTCATTAAAAACCTTACCAAGGAAAATCCATTGGGATAAAACCTTGATAAGGGAAAAAGAGTAAAGACCTCACAGCCAAGGGGATCAGCTCCTTCTCTTCCCAAGATCAATGAGGCCCAACCGTATGTGAATGGACTCCATTGTCTTCTGTCTTGCAGCCTTGATGAACATATCCGCTAACTGATCTTCACTTCTTGTGTAGCATGGCAAGATAACTCCTAGGATGATCATCTGCCTCACCTTGTGGCAATCAACTTCAATGTGCTTGGTTCTCTCATGGAACACCGAGTTGGAGGCAATGTGGATAGCTGCTTGGTTGTCACAATGCATGGTCATTGGTGTGGCTTGATCAATCTCCAAATGCTTCAAGATGCCTTTGATCCATACTAACTCGTTGGTGAGCTTCAGCATAGCTCTATACTCAGCTTCTGCACTTGAGCAAGACACCACCTTCTGCTTCTTACTTTTCCAAGTCACCAAGTTGCCTCCAATGAATGTGCAATAGCCTGTGGTTGATCTCCTGTCTGCTCTATCACCAGCCCAATCCGCATCACAGTATCCCACCACTTCAGTGCTTCCATTGCAGCCCATCCATACTCCTTGATCAGGTGAGCCGTTGAGATACATCAAGATCCTCTCTACCATGCGCCAGTGATGCTCCTTAGGCACTTGCATGTGTTGACTCACCTGATTCACAGCAAAGCAAATGTCAGGTCTAGTTATGGTAAGATAAATCAATTTGCCAACTAGTTTTCTATAGAGTTTAGGATCCTGATAAGGCTTGCTGTCTTCAATCTCCCCCTCTCGTGGGACTTTGTAGCCATCCTCCATAGGCATCCTTGCTGTCTTGCCTCCATAAGCACCTGCACCTTTCAAAAGATCAAGTGTATATTTCCTTTGGGACATGAACAAACCTTCCTTGGATCTACATATCTCAATTCCAAGAAAGTATTTCATTTCTCCCAAGTCTTTAATCTCAAACATGGATTTAAGAAACTCCTTGGTTGCTATGATACCCTCCTTATCACTTCCTGTGATAATGATATCATCAACATACACAAGGAGTGCAATCATACCTGAGGGAGTAGTGAGAGTGAAGAGGGTGTGATCTAGTTCAGACTTCTTGAAGCCTCGGCCATTGAGAGTAGTGCTCAGCTTGTTGTACCAAGCTCTTGGTGATTGCTTCAGCCCATAGATAGCTTTCTTCAATCTTAACACGTTCCCTCTCTTCACTAAGTGTTCCAGGCCTGGAGGTGGATGCATATACACTTCATCCTCAAGTTCTCCTTGTAGGAATGCATTCTTCACATCCATTTGCCATAAACCCCATCCAAGATTCACAGCCAAGCTTAACACAATCCGGATTGTATGTAGTTTAGCTACTGGTGCAAAGGTTTCTATGTAATCTTCTCCATAAGTTTGAGTGAAACCTCTTGCAACCAGCCTTGACTTCTTCCTCTCAATCTTTCCATCTGCCTTATACTTGATTGTGAATATCCACCTACTAGTCACAGCCTTCTTCCCTTTTGGTAACTCACTCTCATACCATGTATCATTCTTGATCATAGCGCCTGCCTCAGCTCCAACTGACTCCTTCCATTCTTTATCCATGATTGCTTCTTCATAGCTTCTTGGGATGTAATTCTCATCCAAGTTAACCATGAAGGCGCAATGTTCTTCAGGGTATTGAGCAAATGAACACACGACTTGAGAAGGATGCTCCACAGCTTGGGCATTGTAGTACACTCGCGTGTTTACCCAAGAGGAAGGATCCTTTCTCAGCCTTGTGCTTCTCCTCAATACTGGTTGTTCTTGCTCTTGAACCGGCTCATCTTGTGTAGTCGGTTCTTGTGCTTCACTCTGATGTTCTTCCTCTCCTTGGTCTTGCTCACCTTGATGATGAGAACCTGAGTTGAACTCTCCTCCTTCCTCACTCAAGCCGACTCCTTCTTGGCCATTTTCTTGAGTTTCAGGTTCACTTCCCCCCTCATGATCAAGGTGAGGTGTTTGAGCAGCTCCACTTGGTGCAGTTGAGCTCTCTTCTTGTCTTCCACTTCTTGTGGATTGGTCCTGGTTCATCTTGATACCGAGACCTTCCAAAATGATTCTTAAGACTCCAGCCTTATCTGATGTGAGATCCTTTAAATCTTCTTGATTCTTCTCCTCATAGTATCCTCTTATACACTTTTGTGTATTAGAGCATGATTCAAATAATCAGAGATAATCAGATGAAAAGATTAAAGAGATTAAGAGATTTTAGTGAGAGAATAAAGAGAGAGACTCAAAACTCCATTAATTAATAAAGATGAGGTTTACAACATACTTATATGAGAGAGACAATCAATTTCGAAATCAATAGATAAGGTAGAGGTTCAGGGCATGTGTAGTCAAAGAGAGCCATCCAAAAGCAGCCAATGGGAGTCTTCACATGCTTGATCCCTTTGGCATCTTTTACTAGATGCTGTCTACTTTACAGCCTGTCTCCAGCCTCTCTAGCTGTGAGGAAACCTTATCCAGACTGCTCCTCCCTTATCCATACAGCTCTTGGTCGTGGCTTACTCTCCAATGTGAGCCAAGGTAACTTTCCAAGCTTTAACTTAGTTACCACAGTAAAACCAAAGTTACTGTGGTAACTCCAAAGTTACTGTCTGTCTCAATCCTCTTTCTCTATCAATGTAGTCACTCTTTATTACCTCATCTCAACACTCCCCCTCAAGCTTGACCATGTGGAACAAGTCAAGCTTGGAAACCATGAAGACCTCCCTCATTAAAAACCTCACCAAAGAAAACCCATTGGGATAAAACTTTGATGAGGGAAAAAGAGTGGAGACTCCATGGTTAAGGGGCTCAGCTCCTGGGAGTAAGATCAATGAGTCCAAGCCTGGATAGTATGGACTCCATTGTCTTTAATCTCGCTGCCTTAGTAAACACATCTGCAAGCTGATCTTCACTTCTTGTATAACATGGCAGAATCACTCCTAAGATAATCATCTGCCTCACCTTATGACAATCCACCTCTATGTGCTTTGTTCTCTCATGAAACACTGAGTTGGAGGCAATGTGGATAGCTGCTTGATTGTCACAATGCATAGTCATAGGAGTACTCTGCTCAATCTCTAGATGCTTCAAGATCCCCTTGATCCACACCAACTCGTTTGTCAGCTTCAGCATGGCTCTATACTCAGCTTCAGCACTTGAACAAGAGATAACCTTCTGCTTCTTACTCTTCCAAGTAACCAAGTTTCCTCCAATGAATGTACAATACCCAGTAGTTGATCTCCTGTCCACTCTATCTCCTGCCCAATCAGCATCACAATACCCAACCACTTCTGTACTGCCATTACAACCCATCCAAACCCCTTGTCCAGTCGTCCCACTCAGATACCTCAGTATCCTATCAACCATCTTCCAGTGATGGACCTTTGGTGCCTGCATATGCTGACTCACTTGGTTCACAGCAAAACATATATCTGGTCTGGTGATGGTCAAGTAGATCAGCTTGCCAACCATCTTCCTATACAGCTTAGCATCCTCAAACAACTGGTTCTCTTCAACCTCCCCCTCACGTAAGACCTTATACCCCTCTTCAAGAGGTGTCTTGGCTACCTTTCCTCCAAGTACATCAGTCTCCTTCAACATATCCATTGTATACTTCCTTTGACACATAAACAAACCCTCCTTGGATCTGCATATCTCAATCCCCAAGAAATACTTCATCTCTCCCAAGTCTTTGATATCAAACACAGACTTGAGGAACTCTTTAGTGGCTTTAATCCCAGCCTTATCACTCCCTGTGATAATCAAATCATCCACATATACCAGTATCACAATGATCCCTGATGGAGTAACCAAAGTGAAGAGTGTATGATCCAGTTCAGACTTCCTGAATCCTCTCCCATTGAGAGTTGTACTCAGCTTTCTGTACCAAGCTCTAGGAGACTGCTTCAGCCCATATATTGCCTTCTTCAATCTCAAAACATTTCCTGGTTTTACTAGATGCTCAAGACCAGGAGGAGGAAGCATGTATACCTCATCTTCTAGCTCACCTTGTAAGAAAGCATTCTTCACATCCATCTGCCACAAATCCCACTCCAAGTTTGTTGCAATGGACAACACAATCCGAACTGTGTGCAGCTTAGCTACTGGTGCAAAGGTATCAATGTAATCCTCTCCATAGGTTTGTGTAAATCCTCTTGCAACCAGTCTGGTCTTCTTCCTATCAATCTGTCCATTTGCTAGATACTTGATTGTGAAGATCCATCTACTAGATACAGCCTTCTTTCCCTTAGGCAGCTCACTCTCATACCATGTATCATTCTTGATCATAGCACCTGCTTCAGCTCCCACTGATTCTTTCCATTCCTTGTCTAACATAGCTTCTTCATAAGTCCTTGGCACATAACTCTCATCCAGACTAATCATAAAGGCATAATGCTCCTCTGGAAACTCAGCAAAGGAACACACGGCTTGAGAAGGATGCTCCACAGCCTGGGCATTGTAGTACACTCTCGTGTTTACCCAGTTGGAAGGATCCCTCTTTATCCTTGTGCTCCTCCTCAAAGCTTGCACCTGATCTTCAGTTTGCACACTAGCCGGCTCCACTTGCTCTTCTTCTGAACTGGCCGGTCCGACCTGTTCTTCTCCACTAGACTGAACCTCATCTACTTCTCCACTAGACTGAACCTCATCCACTTCTCCACTAGACTGAACATTGTTCTCAACTTGATCATGAAGACCTGAATCCTCTTGGTTTTGCTCTTGCTCACCAGATTCAGTTCCATTCCCCCTCTCATGATCAAGAGGAGTTGTTCTTCCAGCTCCACCAGTCTGATTGGAAGACTCTCTCCTGCCGGGTTCCTGATCCTGGGACAACCCTATCCCGAGCTTCTCCAACAACACTCTCAGTATTGTTGCCTTATCAGATGGAGCTTGAGACAAATCCTTCAGATTTTCCCACTCCTTTTCTTCATAATAACCTTTTGTTTCAACAAACTTCACTTCTCTAGATACCATCACTCTCCTTGCTTCAGGATCATAGCACTTGTACCCTTTCTGAGTGATAGAGTAACCAATGAACATAGCCTTAGTACTCTTTGCCCCCAGCTTGTTTCTCTGCTCTCCTGGAACCATGACATAGCACACACACCCAAAGACACGTAGGTGATCAATGACAGGTTTGCTCTTGTTCAACACTTCAAATGGAGACAGATTCTTCAATATCTTGGTTGGAACCCGGTTGATGAGATAGCAAGCAGTCTGCACAGCATCACTCCAAAAACGTTTTGGGACATTTGCATGAAACATCATTGATCTAGCAACCTCCATCAAGTGCCTGTTCTTCCTCTCAGCTACACCATTCTGCTGTGGTGTATAAGGACAGCTAGTCTGATGCACAATCCCATGCTTGGCTAGATGACTCTTGAAGGCATTGCTGATGTATTCACCTCCATTATCTGATCTCAGTACCTTCACAGTAGCATTGTATTGATTAGATACATATGCTTGGAAGTTCATAAATGCTTCTAGCACCCTATCTTTAGATGGAAGCAATGTAAGCCAAGTATACTTAGACTTCTCATCAATGAATGTCACAAAGTACTTCTGGCTATCTCTAGACAAACAAGGAGCAGTCCACACATCTGAATGAACTAGATCAAAGCAATGCTCATAAGTAGTTTCTGATGTTGGAAAAACAGTCCTACAATGCTTTCCTAATATGCATGCTTCACACTCCAAGTGATTAAATGACATATTAGGAATTATCAATTCAATAGCACGAGCATGAGGATGACCCAATCTAGCATGCCAAGTAATACTATCAATCTTCTCATAAGTACTACTCAAACACATAGAATCAAAGGGTTTAGAAATCTTAGCCAATTGGAGCTGGTATAGATTATTCTTGCTGTCTCCTCTCCCAATGACCCTTCCAGTCTTCAAATCTTGGAACTCAACATCATCTGGCCTGAATACTACTTGACAGCCAAGATCAATTGTGGCTTTCCTTACAGATAGTAGATTTGAAGCAAACTGTGGCATGTAGAAGGCATCTGAGTCTTTATCAAATAGCTTGAGCTTTCCAACTCCTTCTATAGGAATCCTATCACCATTAGCTATCATCACACCCCCAGTAGCTTTCTTTACATCACTCATTAAGCTTCTGTCACTAATCATGTGATGACTTGCTCCAGAATCAACAATGATGGGTTTGTTGGATGTGGATGCTTTGGCAGGAGCACCCTGTCTCCGGGTCGTAGCCAAAGCATACACATACTTGACAAACTCATCCCATTCCTCCTTTGTGACACGCTCATCCGCTCCTTTGGTCTCTAGCTTCCTCATAACCCCACTGCTCTCTACAGATTCTCCCATGTAAGCTGAGTAAGAACACTCTCCCATAAGAATCTGTTGTGCTTCTACTCTGCCCATCTTCATAGTACCATAGCTACCTTGATAACCAGACAGTATGCTTCTCTTCCAACACCTTCCTCTTCTGATCTGAGCCTTAGAACGTCGTCTCAGCCTTCCCTTCTTCCTTTTAGCACCCTCCTTACTCCAAGTTATCTCTTTGTTCTCTTCCATCACTTGATGAAGCCTCTGAACAAGTACACACACTTCTTCCATGTTGGGTAGCTTCTCTTCCTTGAGAATAAGCTTTACCAACCAGCCATAAGATGAATCCAAGCTTGCAAGGAGGCTGAAGACAACATCTTGCTCTCGCCACTCTTCTAGCACTCTCGGATCACAACTTCTTGGTCTCAAGCTTTGTAACTCCGACCACAAACATCTCAGCTTCTTCACATGCTGATTGAAACCTTCTTTCCCTTGTTTCAACTCACAGATCATCTTCCTGACTTCATACATCCTCCTTAGATTGATCTTGTTCTCATAAACATCTTCAATCTTCTCAAGAGATATACTTTCTTCAAGACTCAACTGATCTTCACATTTCAACCTTGCTGTCTGACCCCCATCAGCAGCTCTCTCCATTAAAGGTTCTCCCTTTACTTGATTACTCCAAATCTCACAGCTTCCCAAAGCTGTCTTTACCCATCTTGGCCAAACCCACTTGTTTTCTTCTTGAATCTTCACTGCTCCACTAGATTCGTGCTTCATATCCATGTTTCCACCAGAGAATCTCAAATAAACCCAGCCACAAAAGAATAGACAACACACATACCCAGAAACCTCAATAATCCCAAGAACACTCAAGAACACTCAAGAACACTCTGATTTTGAGAAAAAGAAATCACACTCACCCCCTTTTTGCCAACCTGGCTCTGATACCATATACACTTTTGTGTATTAGAGCATGATTCAAATAATCAGAGATAATCAGATGAAAAGATTAAAGAGATTAAGAGATTTTAGTGAGAGAATAAAGAGAGAGACTCAAAACTCCATTAATTAATAAAGATGAGGTTTACAACATACTTATATGAGAGAGACAATCAATTTCGAAATCAATAGATAAGGTAGAGGTTCAGGGCATGTGTAGTCAAAGAGAGCCATCCAAAAGCAGCCAATGGGAGTCTTCACATGCTTGATCCCTTTGGCATCTTTTACTAGATGCTGTCTACTTTACAGCCTGTCTCCAGCCTCTCTAGCTGTGAGGAAACCTTATCCAGACTGCTCCTCCCTTATCCATACAGCTCTTGGTCGTGGCTTACTCTCCAATGTGAGCCAAGGTAACTTTCCAAGCTTTAACTTAGTTACCACAGTAAAACCAAAGTTACTGTGGTAACTCCAAAGTTACTGTCTGTCTCAATCCTCTTTCTCTATCAATGTAGTCACTCTTTATTACCTCATCTCAACACTCCCCCTCAAGCTTGACCATGTGGAACAAGTCAAGCTTGGAAACCATGAAGACCTCCCTCATTAAAAACCTCACCAAAGAAAACCCATTGGGATAAAACTTTGATGAGGGAAAAAGAGTGGAGACTCCATGGTTAAGGGGCTCAGCTCCTGGGAGTAAGATCAATGAGTCCAAGCCTGGATAGTATGGACTCCATTGTCTTTAATCTCGCTGCCTTAGTAAACACATCTGCAAGCTGATCTTCACTTCTTGTATAACATGGCAGAATCACTCCTAAGATAATCATCTGCCTCACCTTATGACAATCCACCTCTATGTGCTTTGTTCTCTCATGAAACACTGAGTTGGAGGCAATGTGGATAGCTGCTTGATTGTCACAATGCATAGTCATAGGAGTACTCTGCTCAATCTCTAGATGCTTCAAGATCCCCTTGATCCACACCAACTCGTTTGTCAGCTTCAGCATGGCTCTATACTCAGCTTCAGCACTTGAACAAGAGATAACCTTCTGCTTCTTACTCTTCCAAGTAACCAAGTTTCCTCCAATGAATGTACAATACCCAGTAGTTGATCTCCTGTCCACTCTATCTCCTGCCCAATCAGCATCACAATACCCAACCACTTCTGTACTGCCATTACAACCCATCCAAACCCCTTGTCCAGTCGTCCCACTCAGATACCTCAGTATCCTATCAACCATCTTCCAGTGATGGACCTTTGGTGCCTGCATATGCTGACTCATTTGGTTCACAGCAAAACATATATCTGGTCTGGTGATGGTTAAGTAGATCAGCTTGCCAACCATCTTCCTATACAGCTTAGCATCCTCAAACAACTGGTTCTCTTCAACCTCCCCCTCACGTAAGACCTTATACCCCTCTTCAAGAGGTGTCTTGGCTACCTTTCCTCCAAGTACATCAGTCTCCTTCAACATATCCATTGTATACTTCCTTTGACACATAAACAAACCCTCCTTGGATCTGCATATCTCAATCCCCAAGAAATACTTCATCTCTCCCAAGTCTTTGATATCAAACACAGACTTGAGGAACTCTTTAGTGGCTTTAATCCCAGCCTTATCACTCCCTGTGATAATCAAATCATCCACATATACCAGTATCACAATGATCCCTGATGGAGTAACCAAAGTGAAGAGTGTATGATCCAGTTCAGACTTCCTGAATCCTCTCCCATTGAGAGTTGTACTCAGCTTTCTGTACCAAGCTCTAGGAGACTGCTTCAGCCCATATATTGCCTTCTTCAATCTCAAAACATTTCCTGGTTTTACTAGATGCTCAAGACCAGGAGGAGGAAGCATGTATACCTCATCTCCAGACTGCTCCTCCCTTATCCATACAGCTCTTGGTCGTGGCTTACTCTCCAATGTGAGCCAAGGTAACTTTCCAAGCTTTAACTTAGTTACCACAGTAAAACCAAAGTTACTGTGGTAACTCCAAAGTTACTGTCTGTCTCAATCCTCTTTCTCTATCAATGTAGTCACTCTTTATTACCTCATCTCAACACCTCTTTCTTCAATGAACTTCACATCTCTCTAGATACAAGCACCCTTCTAGCTTCTGGATCATAACACTTATATCCTTTTTGAGTTGTTGAGTAGCCAATGAACATTGCCTTTCTGCTTCTTGCTTCTAGCTTGTTCCTCAACTCTCCTGGTACTAGAACATAGCATAAGCATCCAAACACTCTCATGTATTCCAAGGATGGCTTGCGCTTGTTCAGAACTTCAAATGGTGCTTGATCCTTCAACACTTTGGTAGGCATCCTGTTGATTAGATAGCACGCAGTAGATACAGCATCACTCCAGAATCTCTTAGGTACATTAGCTTGGAACATTAGTGACCGAGCCACTTCCATCAAGTGCCTGTTCTTCCTCTCAGCTACACCATTCTGTTGTGGTGTGTAGGGACAGCTTGTTTGATGAAGGATTCCATGGTGATCTAGATGACTCTTGAATGCATAGCTTGTGTACTCTCCTCCATTATCTGATCTCAAAATTTTAATCCTAGCATGATAATGGTTAGTCACATAAGCTTGAAAGTTCTTGAATGCATCTATCACCCTATCTTTTGATGGATAGTGTTAACCAGGTGTATTTAGATTTTTCATCAATGAATGTGACAAAATACTTATGATTATCTCTAGAAAAACTAGGTGCAGTCCACACATCAGTATGAATCAAATCAAAGCAATTTTCATAGACAGTAGATGTTCTTGGAAACACATTCTTACAATGCTTGCCTAAAATGCAAGCCTCACACTTATTATTTTCGAAAACCACACCTGGTAACATCAAGTTTAAAGCCCTCTCATGGGGATGACCTAATCTAGCATGCCACAATGCATTTTTATTCAAACTAGAAGCAGAAGTAAATGAGCAGTTATAATTGGAAACAGGATCAAGCTTCTCAAGCATGTATAAGTCTCCCTTTGTAACTCCTTTTCCAATCAATTGGCTGCTCTCAATATCCTGAAACTTCACATCATTAGGACTGAATATAACATTGCAATTCAAATCAGTAGTGCATTTCTTAACTGAAAGAAGGTTTGATGTGAATTTCGGAATATAAAATGCTCTAGTGTGTTGAACTGAAGAGAAGATAGAGCTTGTACAATAATAGGGCAAGCTCTAGAAGATGTCAAGACGAGTTCAATCAAGCTTCAGAAGTGTTCTGAAGTAGTTATCTTGGGAAGTTAAGTCTAGGGAAGACTAAGACTGATCATGTGAAGGCTTTGGAGGAGTTAGAGAGAAGATGGTCCAAGGTGCAATTATAGGGCGGCCTTGTACGGCCTGGTACGGCCAAGGGCGAACCAAAGAAGATGGTGGATCGACCAAAGAAGTGAGAAAGAGTGTTGGGCAAATATAGGGCGAGTGGTACGGACAGGAGGTCCGTACCATCGACCGTACTGCCAATCATCTCGCCCACACATCCGGTTTAAGCAATGTTGAAGAAGTGCAAAGTCTGGGCGTGTTTATCTTGGCTATGAGGACCGTTGGGAGCTACAGGAAACAAAGGGAATATCCCTTAGGATCAGAGTGATCCAAGAGACAGGCTGGAAAGAGAAAAGCACTTTACCTTTCCAGCCACCTTTCCACATGAGTCCATCTTAGCCTTTCATTCAAAATGGATCAATCCCACCTTCCATTCAGTCAAGGCACGACCACACTTTCCAGCTAGCATCAAGACCAGTCTACTCTCATCCTAGCCATCCATTCTATCATTTATTTACAACCTTAGGATGTAGGGTTTATGAGTGTAATGTAAAGGCATATAAAAGCCTTGTATATGTGATTGTAAACACTTAAGTGAGTAAGGGGGTTTCCCTTCTCCTTCTCTAATCTGAAACACTTTCTCTTAGTCTCTCTAGTCTCCCATCCTGAATCTCTATACACGTTCTCAGTCTTGTTACTAATCTCTTAAACACTTAGACACACAAACACTCATCAAACTTCCTTTCTCTCAAATCGCTTCCAAGCTCTCTCTCTTTACCCATTTGGGTTTCATACACACATACAACCTGAGTACTCTTAAATCTCATATGGTATCAGAGCCAGGTTCATTTGAACTTGGTTCCAGCTTCCGCTAAGCTCAAAGCTCACTCCCATGCCATTTCCAAACCAAGAAGAAGCTTCATGGTCATTTGGCTGTTCAACCTCTTCAAGAAGAAGGTGTGCTCATCAATGGCGTCCAGAAGCTGTTCTTGGTCGTTCTCCACTCTCTCATGGTCGTCCTGAAGAAAGAAGGCCATTGGAAGCATGTCCAAGCCATTCCCATTCACTGTCCAAGAAGAAAGGTGAAAGCTTTCAACTTGTACCTGGTATGGCGACTCAAAAATGAAGAGAGGAGGTGTCTTAGGCATGGTGGGTTCAAGAGAAAGGTCCATGAAAGAAGGAGATGTAGGAGTTGACACCAACAGCTCGGATCTTCCCATGTACTAAGGAGCTTCAAGGAACTAACACTAGTTCCTTGGCTGTAAGGAAATCTCTTTCTCTTGTATAAAGCTTGAGTGTATGAACAGGTTGTGATGTTGTGATGTGATTGGAAACCTGAGGATTGTTTAAAAGATTGCTAAAATGAAGTTGCTTTAGAATCTGTCCCAGGATACTTTAAGAGTCTTGTTTGGGTATTGAAATTGTTTAGTATGCTTAGCTCCGGTTCATAGTGATGCTTGTTGTGATTAATTAAATCTGCTTGCATACATGGAGTGAAACCGAATTTAAAGCTGTTGCATATAGTCTTGTGGCTGTCTTACATTGAAGTATTAGATTCATGTCTAAGTACTGAGTAAAGAAGCTCTTAAGAGTGCCTAAGTAACTTGTCTTGAATCTGTTAGGATCTTACTTGTACTTAGAGATTTAGCTTGCAAAGAATAGAACTTGATAATGCCTTGTGTCTATCTGTTGCATTGCTTGTGATATTGGGAATCAAACTTGATAATTTATTAATCAAGATTTGACATCAATACTATTGAAAATGGTTAAATGCTTAATGTCAGTTCTAAATTAACTTGTCTTGTTAAGATGATAGATTATATTATCTAATCATGCTTGCTTTCATGAGTTAGAAACTGATTAAGATTAATGCATACTGCTTTGTATTGTTGCATTTAGATTAAAATCTAAGTTGCATAAAATTGCCTAAATACTTTGACTTGAATCTGATAAGGTCTTGCTTAGTATTTAGAGAATGGTTGCTTGCATAGATAAGAACTTGACATTGTCTTGATTCTATCTAATGTTATAAAGCTTGAGACCTTGGTGATCAAACTTGATGAAGTCAAGGATTGATCCCAATGCAATTGTGACTTATCTTTGCTAGAGTTTGAGTGATGTTTCAGGTTCACAAAAGGTGTTCCTAGTTCATCATCAAATCCGAGTTGAAAGAGAAAGAATGGTGCCCATTGTGTGTACAATGGAGAAGTGTTACAAAAAGGGAGAAGCACAGATGGTTGTAAAACTCACTGGTGTTCTTCTCCTTAACATTGCAAGTACCTGAAGAAGAAGCTAACCGGGTCTAGGCAGTGGCGTGCCTATTCAAGAGGGTGCTCAAACTAAGACAGAGCACTCTTGGCTGTGTGAAGAAGAAGGCTACTCTATCAAGGCGGCTTCTATTGTGAGGTGATTGAAGAAGTAGCTGAAGCATCCACAAGCATTCCATCATGGTGGCAAATTCAGAAGGGTGATTGCAATAAGAGAAGAAGAAGAAGTGAGGATTCAAGTGGCAACGAACACTCCTCATCACCTTAAACAAGGGAGTAAACCTAGTCTCATCTATCTTAATATGTCTTGATAGGTTTATCTCCTGATTATACTATGTGCTTTCCCTAATTCCATTAAGAGTTTATAGCTTTTAAGTATAATGTCTAGGCTAATTTCACTGAGATTGTTTTGCTGCTGCATTGTCTTATTGATAGTAAGTAATGTCTAGAGTCCCAGAATCTCATGTTCTGCTTATTGCATTGTCTTGAGTGTTGTCATAGCTTGAATCATCATGAATGTGTTGTAGAATTGAGTAGAATGTCTCTGCTGCTTGCATCATGATTGATAAGTTATTTTGCATACATAAGCATATCTCATACTGTCTAAGTTCAATCCTAGTGTTATCTGATGCTATTGCCTATGTTTAATCCATCAATGAAAGTCTTGCATCAATTAGAAATTGTCTAAGTTGCTTGCATCATTGGTTCTGATTGAAACTGTTGTGCAGAGCTTTAATATTACTCATGGATTGAACCTGTTGCATTCATATAGCTAATGCTTTAAGATTGTGCATTCATGTAGTAATGCATTTAAAAATGAGCCTAAATTGCAATTGTACTGATATAAGCTTTGCATTTAGAGAACTGTATAGAACTTGCATTGTCATTGTTAGAAATTGAAATCTGCTTGTCTTGACTCAGTCCAGTTCTGATTGTTGCTATGCCATAGTTAAATCCATCAGTGATGTCTTATAAGCATTTAGAAGTATGTCTAAGCTACTTGAATCATTGGCTTTGATAAAACTAGTGAGCATAAGCATGAACTGAGTCACTCTTGTCGCCTTAATTGCATAAATATCATCTAGACTTGTGTTCCATTTGGATTGAATCTGTTTCATTCATATAGTTAGTGTAACCTAATGCATTCATCTATTGTTGCATTTTAAAAAAAACTGAATTGATTGTCTTTGCTTGATTGTCTTGATTGTCTAGCTTGTTTCAAGTATCATATATTATTGTGGCATTGGTGATCAAACAGGATGGATGATCTTGGTTTGATCCCAATGGGATGATCTGATCTTGCATTGAGTTGTGGTGGTGTTAGGTACACAAGGGAAGTGATACATGTAACTCGCCATCAACCAAGAATGTAGAGACAAAGGTCTTGTGCCATTACATATCATCACTTGGACATGTTAGTCCATAATCTACAGGAAGTGTAGTGTGATTGATTATGCAATGAGAGATGGCCATTGCATAATACCATTGGACATATCTAGTCCTTAGTCTACAGGAAGTGTAGCATGGGTCATTATGCAATGAGAGATTTGTCTTGTGAGACTCTCTATGGTGATTCAAACACCCTAATTCTGGTTAAGGAAGAGAGAAAACTCACAAGAAGAAAGCTATCATAAAAGATGAAAGTTATTAGACCATGGAGATGCATAGGATCATCACAAGCTTAGCTCCTTCTAGTCTTGGTTCTAAGCTTGAGGGGGAGTCTTAATGCATATGATCCATGGTCAGTAACAAGTCTTTGCAAAGACTTCTACAAGGATCATCAACCGGACCAAGTCAGTGGCGTGTCTAGGCAAGAGGCTGTTCAGAGCAGTCTTGGCAAGTGAGGAAGAAGGCTCTCCATCAATGCGGCTTCAATGAGAGGTGATTGAGGAGAAGCTGATGAATCCATTCTGCCTTTCCAAGAAGTTGATGATGCCATGAAGATGGTGCATTGGCCGAGTTAGGAAACTCACAAAAACACAAGGGAAGTTCCTTTAGACTTTTAAAAACTCTTTTCAATCCTTTTTCATTCATCTTAGTCATTGCTTGTGTTTGAAAAGATACTGAAAATGTTTATGATTGAACTGTGAGATTGTGTACATCAATTGGGATGCAGGATATTCATTTTGTTGGTGTTGATAGGTACTGATGCACCTTTGGGATAATGTATCAGGTACCATTGCTTGAGCCTCACTAAAGATGTTCCGGGTCATCTCTTAGCTTCTCTAAAGAGGCTGTGAAGTCAGTTGAGAGGGGGAGACTTCAAACCGGTTCCATGAAGAGGTGAAGCTGAGTTGTTTAGTGCGCAAGGTCTTGATGAGTTGCTGCACCAGTTTAGGCCGTGATCCAGAACTTCTTGTGTCCAACCACGCTGGTTCTAAGGCACAAGAGTTCACTGGCCAATCCCTAGGCTTTGGAGAGCTCTACTCTTTTTCCCTTGCAAGGTTTTGTCCCAATGGGTTTTCCTTGTAAGGTTTTTAATGAGGGAGACTCTTCAGAGTTCCAAGCTTGGCTTAGGATCTCCTAAAGTCAAGCTTGAGGGGGAGTGTTGAACTGAAGAGAAGATAGAGCTTGTACAATAATAGGGCAAGCTCTAGAAGATGTCAAGACGAGTTCAATCAAGCTTCAGAAGTGTTCTGAAGTAGTTATCTTGGGAAGTTAAGTCTAGGGAAGACTAAGACTGATCATGTGAAGGCTTTGGAGGAGTTAGAGAGAAGATGGTCCAGGTGCAATTATAGGGCGGCCTTGTACGGCCTGGTACGGCCAAGGGCGAACCAAAGAAGATGGTGGATCGACCAAAGAAGTGAGAAAGAGTGTTGGGCAAATATAGGGCGAGTGGTACGGACAGGAGGTCCGTACCATCGACCGTACTGCCAATCATCTCGCCCACACATCCGGTTTAAGCAATGTTGAAGAAGTGCAAAGTCTGGGCGTGTTTATCTTGGCTATGAGGACCGTTGGGAGCTACAGGAAACAAAGGGAATATCCCTTAGGATCAGAGTGATCCAAGAGACAGGCTGGAAAGAGAAAAAGCACTTTACCTTTCCAGCCACCTTTCCACATGAGTCCATCTTAGCCTTTCATTCAAAATGGATCAATCCCACCTTCCATTCAGTCAAGGCCACGACCACACTTTCCAGCTAGCATCAAGACCAGTCTACTCTCATCCTAGCCATCCATTCTATCATTTATTTACAACCTTAGGATGTAGGGTTTATGAGTGTAATGTAAAGGCATATAAAAGCCTTGTATATGTGATTGTAAACACTTAAGTGAGTAAGGGGGTTTCCCTTCTCCTTCTCTAATCTGAAACACTTTCTCTTAGTCTCTCTAGTCTCCCATCCTGAATCTCTATACAACGTTCTCAGTCTTGTTACTAATCTCTTAAACACTTAGACACACAAACACTCATCAAACTTCCTTTCTCTCAAATCGCTTCCAAGCTCTCTCTCTTTACCCACCACACATTTGAGGTCATTTCCAACATAACTAACCTGGTACTCTTAAAATCTCATTTAGTGTTCTTTCTCTGTCAGTTCAACTAAATCGCCTCTAAGAAGCTTGCATTGTGATACATCAGGTAAGATCTTGTCCCATATGAAGTTGAAAATCCTCCATATCCTAGGACCCTTCACTCTTCCTCTGGATAGTTTGGATAGATCCTTGCATAAACGAATCAAAGACTCAAGTTTATCAAGGCTGTGGATCGAATGGTGACCCAAGAGGGCTGCGGAAAGGCTCCTTGATACTCCTAGGCTTAGATCGGATATGACACACCTTTCTAAAGCCCTTGGGCGTTGGATATTACACACCAACAGACTGGATACTACACACCAACCAGACACTCTCTTAAACTCGTGAAAGCAAGGGAGAAGAAAACACAAGGTTTAAACAAAAGATAACTTAGATTAGAATGAGGGTTTGTGATACACTTAAATAGAGATCCTTGTACATGCACAAGGTCTCGAAAACATAAGAAAACTTAAAGGAAAAGGCTCCACACGGTTTCAAAGTAAAAACACAACTTAGACTAAAACATAATATAAGATAGATGATGAAGTCGGTCCAAGATGCCTTAGGCGAGTTGCATCCAAGATACATCAACTAGGAATGTGTAAGTGAACTTGATACCTCATTAAAAACCTTGATTAGAAACCCAGTGGGACAAAACTAATCAAGGGAAAAAGAGTATACCAAGCCACTTGCCTAGATGATGATCAGCTTGATGGTAAGATCACATGAATGGTGATGAGTGTGTCTTGGTGGCTCAAGCTTCTACCAAGACAAGTCTTCTTGCTTCTTAGAGATCTTCAGTATGTTTCCAACGGCTTCCTTGAGTCTCCTTGTCATTGCACGAGTGATAGGACCTGTGGGAATGGCTAGGACAGCTTCCTCTTCAGCTAGTGTATCTTTAGTCTCTCCTTCTTCATCTTTATCAACTAGCTGGTCCATGATCATATCATCCCTCCCACTTGAAAAGGATTTGTCCTCAATCTGGCTCATCTGCAATAAAAGGGATCAAGTCAGTAACATTGAAGCTTTACTTACTCATCATACTTACCCCTTGCAAATCCAGTTTGTACATTGTTGCTGATCTTCCTTATGACTTAAAAGGTCCATCAATCCGCGGCATCAGCTTGGACTTTCCTTTCATTGGGAACCTCTCTTTCCTTAGGTGAATCCAAACCTGATCACCCCCACTTCAAAGACCATCTCACCAGCTCTCCTTTGTTAGCATGCTTAACATACTGTTTGGTTGTTGCCTCAATGTTGAGCCTAGCTGCTCGTGGAGTTGTTTCCATCTCTCACCATCTCTTCTTTTTGCCATCAATGCTGACCCTTTCACACTCAGGTAAGGAATTAAATCTAAAGGAGAGTTGGGATTGAACCCTAAACTCTCTCAAAAGGAGAAAACTTAGAAGTAGAATGCACAGCATGATTGTATGCAAATTCACAATGAGGCAAATAGTCTTCCCATGATTTCAAGTTTTTCTTTATGAATGCACGCAAGAGTGTTCCAGTCCTATTAACTACTTCAGTTTGTCCATCAGTTTGTGGATGACAGGTAGTAGAAAACAAGAGTTTAGTACCTAGCTTAGACCAAAGAGTCTTCCAAAAATAACTAAGAAACTTAGTATCTCTATCATCAAAACAATAGTCTTAGGCATGCCATGTATGCGCACAATCTCTTTAAAGAACAAGTTAGCAATATGCAATGCATCATCAGTTTGGTGACAAGCTATGAAAATGTGCATCTTTGAGAACCTATCCACAACCACAAAGATAGAATCCTTTCCAGTCCTAGTTCTAGGCAATCAACAATGAAATCCATAGATATGTCATTCCAAGGATGATAAGGTATAGGGAGAGGAGTATACAAACCGTGAGACTGAACCTTAGACTTGGCTTGCTTTGCAAGTTGCACATCTCTCACATAGTTTCTCCCCATCTCTTTTCATCCGAGGCCAAAAGAATGATCCTGCAAAGTTTTAAGAGTCTTTGCAATACCAAAGTGACCCATGACTTCCTCCATGAGATTCCCTAACAAACAAGTCTCTCAAAGAACAGTTAGGCACACACAATCGATTATCATAGAAAAGAAAACCATCATGCCTAAAGTAGTGTCCCTCAGCAAATTTCTCACAAGAGTTGTAAGCTTCTTTAAAATCAGGATCATTCTCATACATTCCTTTAATCTGCTCAAATCCTAATAGCTTAGCATCAAGAGTGTTCAAGAGAACATACCTTCTGGATAGTGCATCAGCAACTATGTTTTCCTTACCTTGTTTATACTTGATGACATAAGGAATGTCTCAATGAACTCGAACCCACCTTGCGTGTCTCTTGCTGAGTTTGTGCTGTCCTTTGAGTTGAGACTCATGATCGTGTGTATGACGAACTCTTTAGGCCAGAGTAGTGTTGCCAGTCTGCAAGGCTCTCACCAAGGCATATAGTTCTTTATCATAGTTGCATAGTTGAGGGTAGCTCCTCCAAGCTTCTCACTGAAGTATGCAATGGGTCTCTTCTCTCTGCATCAATACAGCACCAATTCCAATTCCTGAAGCATCACATTCTATTTCAAAGTTTTATTAAAATCAGGAAGTATAAGAAGAGGGGCATTAGTAAGCTTCTCTTTTAGGCATTGAAAGGCAAGTTCTTGTGTTCTCCCCCACTTGAATCCGACTTCTTTCTTGATTACTTCAGTCAAGGGATTGCTATGGTGCTGAAGTCTTTCACAAAGCGCCTATAGAACCAGCAAGTCCAGTCCATGGAAGCTCCTTACTTCACTCACTGTCTTAGGAATTGGCCATTCTCGTATAGCTCTACTTTCCTTCTCTGGATCAACTTTAACCCCATCTGCAACCCACAATAAAGCCTAAAAGACCAAGTGATCCGTTCCAAAAGTACACTTCTTAAGGTTAGCAAAAGAGATTCCTTTCTAGCACATCAAGAACACTCTCTAGATTTCTATATGATCATTAAAGCTCTTACTGTATACAAGGATGTCATCAAAGTATCCACACACAAATATGCCAATGAATGATCTAAGAACATGATTCATTAATCTCATGAATGTCTAGGTGCATTGGTTAATCCAAATGGCATGACTAACCACTCATATAGACCCATGTTTAGTTTTGAATGCAGTTTTCCATTCATCTCCTTCTTTCATCCTAATCTGATGGTATCCACTTTTCAAATCAATCTTAGAAAATATGCAAGACCATGCAATTCATCAAGCATATCATCTAATCTAGGAATAGGATGGCGATACTTTACAGTGATATTGTTGATGGCTCTGCAATCAACACACATGCGCCAGCTCCCATCTTTCTTGGGCACAAGTAGCACTGGAACAGCACAAGGACTCATGCTCTCTCGGATATGCCCTTTCTCCATCAGTTCCTACTTGCCTTTGTAGTTCTTTGGTCTCCACCGGATTGGTTCTGTATGCTGGCCTATTGGGAAGTGTAGAACCGGGCACAAAATCAATTTGGTGCTCAATCCCTCGCACTGGTGGTAGTCCATTGGGACTATCTTCTGGAAAAACATCTTGATATTCCTGTAAAAGATTGACAAGTTCACTCGGATACTCCGGTGCAATGTTAGTAGTGGTCAAGAGGGATTCCTTATAGATAAACAAAAGGATAGGAAGGTTAGAGCAGAGAGATCTTTTAACATCACCAGACTTGGCATAGAAGTTTAGTTGCTTGTTGATTCAGCGGGAAGTCTATCTCTTTCTCTTTCTTCTTTTGTAGCTGAAGCTGATCAACCTGAACTTCCTTAGGAGTCATAGGCACAAGAACTGTTTTTTCTCCTCCCTTTAAACTCAAACGTGTGCTTGTTGGCATACCCATCATGTATCACACGTCTATCTGATTGCCACGGCCTTCCAAGGAGAATGTGTCCAGCTTCCATAGGCAACACATCACAAAGAATCTCATCTTCATATTTACCAATGGCTAAGGGAACCATAACCTGAGTAGATACTCTCATCTCGCCCTCTTCATTGAGCCATTGGAGCCTATATGGTTTAGGATGCTTCTGGACCTTCAAACCCAACTTTTTAACCATAGTCTCACTCGCAACGTTGACACAACTGCCTCCATCCACAATAAGACTACAGACCTTTCCTTGCACTAGACATCTAGTATAGAAGAGATTCTCTCTTTGCTCCATTTCTTCGGTCTTGCTTTGAAGACTCAAGGTTCTTCTAGCAACTAGCAACCTTCCAGCAACCGGGTTGGCAACATACTCCTCTTCTGAACTGTGATCTTCTTCGGCCTCTGTCTCATCATCAGCAGATTCATATTCTCCATTGGCATGAAGGATCATCACACGTTTGTTGGTACACTCATTAGCATAGTGCCCACGCCCTTGGCACTTAAAACACTTCACATCTCTTGCACGCGAGCTTGTAGCTTCCACTTTCCCCTTATCTTTGTTGTAGATGCTACTAGACTTGGCTTCTTCTTTTGGCTGTGGCTTGCTCTCCTTTTGATAGCTCGGTTTATCTTCCTTAGAGGTCTGGTATCTATTGGAACCATAGCTGCCACGCGCATGACTTCTTCTCTTAACTTGTTGCTCCACCAAGATAGCTTTGTGTAGCATCTCCTCTATTTCCAAGTAGTGTTGCATCTCCACTCTATCTTGTATCTCACGGTTGAGTCCACCAAGAAATCGTGCCATGGTAGCTTCACTGTCCTCAGATACACAAGCTCTTAGCATAAGCAACTCCATCTCTTGAAAGTATTCCTCTACAGACTTTGATCCTTGTGTGAGCAGTCTCAGCTTTTGATGAAGATCACGGTGATAATGGCTTGGTACAAACCTCTTGCGCATCACAGCTTTCATCTCTGCCCATGTTTCAATGGGAAATTCACCATTGCGCCTCTTGTTTGTAACCAACTGATCCCACCAGCTCAATGCATAGTCATTGAACTCGGTAGCAGCTACTTGAATCTTCTTAGTCTCTGAGTAATGCTGACAGTTGAAAACGAGTTCGATCTTCTTCTCCCACTCAAGATAGGCATCTGGATCAGCTTTACCATGGAAAGGAGGGATCTTAAGCTTTAATCCTGATAGCTCATTGCGTCTATGCCTCCGGCCCTCATGATCACGTCGAGATCTTCTACTGCTACGTCTTGAACCGGAGCTATGGCTACTTCTCTCATAGAAGTTATCAGTCTCTTCTGATCCAGCATGCTCACGCTGACCTTGTCTGTTTCTTCTTGGCTCATGTCTTGAACCAGATGCTTGTCCTTGCCCATCATGCGGTCTCTGATCATACTTCTCTTCTAGTAACTTCACCATCGCTTCCATCACTTGTTTGGTGATTGCTTCTTGCAGCAATCTATTCCTTCGCACAAAGGTTTCATCATCTCCTCCTCAGACCCCATTGCTTCCTGATACACGAAAAACTTGAACCAGTAAGTAGTTCAAAAGAAATCAGAACTCAAGATTCAAAGAAACAAAGTATTCAAACAAAGCGGCAAATGAAGATACTTGATCAACACGCGACGATTTGAATTCTATCTTTTCGAAATTGAAACAATAACAGATCAGATTCAACGGATGATGAAATGAGATAATCGAATCCTGATCTATGATTCTAACAACAGATCGAGTCACACAATCACAAGAAACTTTCGGATCAAGTAAAACGATAACGTAATCGACAAGAATGTGAAAAGGTTTTTGTTCAAAACTTGATCGAAATTCTTAGATCTATCAATATGAGATACGAAACAATCAGATCTAGCAATCCTGATAGTGAAACAAGCAGATCAAATGAGAATAAACACACAAGAACCGATTGATCAAAAAATATGAATCGACAAAGAGTAGATCTTAAGAAATCGCAAAAGAGAAATCGAAACTCCCCTTCCAGAGTGCTCTGATACCACTTAATGAGATCCTAGGACCCTTCTCTGGATGGTTTGGATAGATCCTTGCATAAACGAATCAAAGACTCAAGTTTATCAAGGCTGTGGATCGAATGGTGACACAAGAGGCTGCGGAAAGGCTCCTTGATACTCCTAGGCTTAGATCGGATATGACACACCTTTCTAAAGCCCTTGGGCGTTGGATATTACACACCAACAGACTGGATACTACTCACCAGACACTCTCTTAACTCGTGAAAGCAAGGGAGAAGAAAACACAAGGTTTAAACAAAAGATAACTTAGATTAGAATGAGGGTTTGTGATACACTTAAATAGAGAGATCCTTGTACATGCACAAGGTCTCGAAAACATAAGAAAACTTAAAGGAACAGGCTCCACACGGTTTCAAAGTAATAACACAACACTTAGACTAAAACATAATATAAGATAGATGATGAAGTCGGTCCAAGATGCCTTAGGCCGAGTTGCATCCAAGATACATCAACTAGGAATGTGTAAGTGAACTTGATACCTCATTAAAAACCTTGATTAGAAAACCCAGTGGGACAAAACTAATCAAGGGAAAAAGAGTATACCAAGCCACTTGCCTAGATGATGATCAGCTTGATGGTAAGATCACATGAATGGTGATGAGTGTGTCTTGGTGGCTCAAGCTTCTACCAAGACAGTCTTCTTGCTTCTTAGAGATCTTCAGTATGTTTCCAACGGCTTCCTTGAGTCTCCTTGTCATTGCACGAGTGATAGGACCTGTGGGAATGGCTAAGACAGCTTCCTCTTCAGCTAGTGTATCTTTAGTCTCTCCTTCTTCATCTTTATCAACTAGCTGGTCCATGATCATATCAAAATCTCATAGGAGTTTGGATGAAGAAGCTATCCCACTTTCAAATCAGGTGATCCCAGTTTTCCTGTTTGGGAATATGACAGCTTATTTGTCATTCTAATCAAACCAGGATGAATCGCGATGTAAGAAGCTTGATTTTGATACATAAAGTAGTGGAGAACCATTAGGAAGTTGAATAAATCTCATAGGAGTTAGGATGAAGAAGCTATCCCACTTTCAAATCAGGTGATCCCAGTTTTTCTGTTTGGGAATATGACAGCTTCTTTGTCATTCTAATCAAACCAGGATGAATCGCGATGTAAGAAGCTTGATTTGGATACATAAAGTAGTGGAGAACCATTAGGAAGTTGAATAAATCTCATAGGAGTTAGGATGAAGAAGCTATCCCACTTTCAAATCAGGTGATCCCAGTTTTCCTGTTTGGGAATATGACAGCTTCCTTGTCATTCTAATCAAACCAGGATGAATCGCGATGTAAGAAGCTTGATTTTGATACATAAAGTAATGGAGAATCACTAGGAAGTTGAATAAATCTCATAGGAGTTAGGATGAAGAAGCTATCCCACTTTCAAATCAGGTGATCCCAGTTTTCCTGTTTGGGAATATGACAGCTTCCTTGTCATTCTAATCAAACCAGGATGAATCGCGATGTAAGAAGCTTGATTTTGATACATAAAGTAATGGAGAATCACTAGGAAGTTGAATAAATCTCATAGGAGTTAGGATGAAGAAGCTATCCCACTTTCAAATCAGGTGATCCCAGTTTTCCTGTTTGGGAATATGACAGCTTCTTTGTCATTCTAATCAAACCAGGATGAATCGCGATGTAAGAAGCTTGATTTTGATACATAAAGTAGTGGAGAACCACTAGGAAGTTGAATAAATCTCATAGGAGTTAGGATGAAGAAGCTATCCCACTTTCAAATCAGGTGATCCCAGTTTTCCTGTTTGGGAATATGACAGCTTCCTTGTCATTCTAATCAAACCAGGATGAATCGCGATGTAAGAAGCTTGATTTTGATACATAAAGTAATGGAGAATCATTAGGAAGTTGAATAAATCTCATAGGAGTTAGGATGAAGAAGCTATCCCACTTTCAAATCAGGTGATCCAGTTTTCCTGTTTGGGAATATGACAGCTTCTTTGTCATTCTAATCAAACCAGGATGAATCGCGATGTAAGAAGCTTGATTTTGATACATAAAGTAGTGGAGAATCATAGGAAGTTGAATAAATCTCATAGGAGTTAGGATGAAGAAGCTATCCCACTTTCAAATCAGGTGATCCCAGTTTTCCTGTTTGGGAATATGACAGCTTCCTTGTCATTCTAATCAAACCAGGATGAATCGCGATGTAAGAAGCTTGATTTTGATACATAAAGTAATGGAGAATCACTAGGAAGTTGAATAAATCTCATAGGAGTTAGGATGAAGAAGCTATCCCACTTTCAAATCAGGTGATCCCAGTTTTCCTGTTTGGGAATATGACAGCTTCCTTGTCATTCTAATCAAACCAGGATGAATCGCGATGTAAGAAGCTTGATTTTGATACATAAAGTAATGGAGAATCACTAGGAAGTTGAATAAATCTCATAGGAGTTAGGATGAAGAAGCTATCCCACTTTCAAATCAGGTGATCCCAGTTTTCCTGTTTGGGAATATGACAGCTTCTTTGTCATTCTAATCAAACCAGGATGAATCGCGATGTAAGAAGCTTGATTTTGATACATAAAGTAGTGGAGAATCACTAGGAAGTTGAATAAATCTCATAGGAGTTAGGATGAAGAAGCTATCCCACTTTCAAATCAGGTGATCCCAGTTTTCCTGTTTGGGAATATGACAGCTTCCTTGTCATTCTAATCAAACCAGGATGAATCGCGATGTAAGAAGCTTGATTTTGATACATAAAGTAATGGAGAATCACTAGGAAGTTGAATAAATCTCATAGGAGTTAGGATGAAGAAGCTATCCCACTTTCAAATCAGGTGATCCCAGTTTTCCTGTTTGGGAATATGACAGCTTCTTTGTCATTCTAATCAAACCAGGATGAATCGCGATGTAAGAAGCTTGATTTGGATACATAAAGTAGTGGAGAATCACTAGGAAGTTGAATAAATCTCATAGGAGTTAGGATGAAGAAGCTATCCCACTTTCAAATCAGGTGATCCCAGTTTTCCTGTTTGGGAATATGACAGCTTCTTTGTCATTCTAATCAAACCAGGATGAATCGCGATGTAAGAAGCTTGATTTTGATACATAAAGTAGTGGAGAATCACTAGGAAGTTGAATAAATCTCATAGGAGTTAGGATGAAGAAGCTATCCCACTTTCAAATCAGGTGATCCCAGTTTTCCTGTTTGGGAATATGACAGCTTCTTTGTCATTCTAATCAAACCAGGATGAATCGCGATGTAAGAAGCTTGATTTTGATACATAAAGTAGTGGAGAATCACTAGGAAGTTGAATAAATCTCATAGGAGTTAGGATGAAGAAGCTATCCCACTTTCAAATCAGGTGATCCCAGTTTTCCTGTTTGGGAATATGACAGCTTCCTTGTCATTCTAATCAAACCAGGATGAATCGCGATGTAAGAAGCTTGATTTTGATACATAAAGTAATGGAGAATCACTAGGAAGTTGAATAAATCTCATAGGAGTTAGGATGAAGAAGCTATCCCACTTTCAAATCAGGTGATCCCAGTTTTCCTGTTTGGGAATATGACAGCTTCTTTGTCATTCTAATCAAACCAGGATGAATCGCGATGTAAGAAGCTTGATTTGGATACATAAAGTAGTGGAGAACCACTAGGAAGTTGAATAAATCTCATAGGAGTTAGGATGAAGAAGCTATCCCACTTTCAAATCAGGTGATCCCAGTTTTCCTGTTTGGGAATATGACAGCTTCCTTGTCATTCTAATCAAACCAGGATGAATCGCGATGTAAGAAGCTTGATTTTGATACATAAAGTAATGGAGAATCACTAGGAAGTTGAATAAATCTCATAGGAGTTAGGATGAAGAAGCTATCCCACTTTCAAATCAGGTGATCCCAGTTTTCCTGTTTGGGAATATGACAGCTTCCTTGTCATTCTAATCAAACCAGGATGAATCGCGATGTAAGAAGCTTGATTTTGATACATAAAGTAATGGAGAATCACTAGGAAGTTGAATAAATCTCATAGGAGTTAGGATGAAGAAGCTATCCCACTTTCAAATCAGGTGATCCCAGTTTTCCTGTTTGGGAATATGACAGCTTCTTTGTCATTCTAATCAAACCAGGATGAATCGCGATGTAAGAAGCTTGATTTGGATACATAAAGTAGTGGAGAATCACTAGGAAGTTGAATAAATCTCATAGGAGTTAGGATGAAGAAGCTATCCCACTTTCAAATCAGGTGATCCCAGTTTTCCTGTTTGGGAATATGACAGCTTCCTTGTCATTCTAATCAAACCAGGATGAATCGCGATGTAAGAAGCTTGATTTTGATACATAAAGTAATGGAGAATCACTAGGAAGTTGAATAAATCTCATAGGAGTTAGGATGAAGAAGCTATCCCACTTTCAAATCAGGTGATCCCAGTTTTCCTGTTTGGGAATATGACAGCTTCTTTGTCATTCTAATCAAACCAGGATGAATCGCGATGTAAGAAGCTTGATTTGGATACATAAAGTAGTGGAGAATCACTAGGAAGTTGAATAAATCTCATAGGAGTTAGGATGAAGAAGCTATCCCACTTTCAAATCAGGTGATCCCAGTTTTCCTGTTTGGGAATATGACAGCTTCTTTGTCATTCTAATCAAACCAGGATGAATCGCGATGTAAGAAGCTTGATTTTGATACATAAAGTAGTGGAGAATCACTAGGAAGTTGAATAAATCTCATAGGAGTTAGGATGAAGAAGCTATCCCACTTTCAAATCAGGTGATCCCAGTTTTCCTGTTTGGGAATATGACAGCTTCTTTGTCATTCTAATCAAACCAGGATGAATCGCGATGTAAGAAGCTTGATTTTGATACATAAAGTAGTGGAGAATCACTAGGAAGTTGAATAAATCTCATAGGAGTTAGGATGAAGAAGCTATCCCACTTTCAAATCAGGTGATCCCAGTTTTCCTGTTTGGGAATATGACAGCTTCCTTGTCATTCTAATCAAACCAGGATGAATCGCGATGTAAGAAGCTTGATTTTGATACATAAAGTAATGGAGAATCACTAGGAAGTTGAATAAATCTCATAGGAGTTAGGATGAAGAAGCTATCCCACTTTCAAATCAGGTGATCCCAGTTTTCCTGTTTGGGAATATGACAGCTTCTTTGTCATTCTAATCAAACCAGGATGAATCGCGATGTAAGAAGCTTGATTTGGATACATAAAGTAGTGGAGAATCACTAGGAAGTTGAATAAATCTCATAGGAGTTAGGATGAAGAAGCTATCCCACTTTCAAATCAGGTGATCCCAGTTTTCCTGTTTGGGAATATGACAGCTTCTTTGTCATTCTAATCAAACCAGGATGAATCGCGATGTAAGAAGCTTGATTTTGATACATAAAGTAGTGGAGAATCACTAGGAAGTTGAATAAATCTCATAGGAGTTAGGATGAAGAAGCTATCCCACTTTCAAATCAGGTGATCCCAGTTTTCCTGTTTGGGAATATGACAGCTTCTTTGTCATTCTAATCAAACCAGGATGAATCGCGATGTAAGAAGCTTGATTTTGATACATAAAGTAGTGGAGAATCACTAGGAAGTTGAATAAATCTCATAGGAGTTAGGATGAAGAAGCTATCCCACTTTCAAATCAGGTGATCCCAGTTTTTCTGTTTGGGAATATGACAGCTTCTTTGTCATTCTAATCAAACCAGGATGAATCGCGATGTAAGAAGCTTTGATTTGATACATAAAGTAGTGGAGAATCACTAGGAAGTTGAATAAATCTCATAGGAGTTAGGATGAAGAAGCTATCCCACTTTCAAATCAGGTGATCCCAGTTTTCCTGTTTGGGAATATGACAGCTTCCTTGTCATTCTAATCAAACCAGGATGAATCGCGATGTAAGAAGCTTGATTTTGATACATAAAGTAATGGAGAATCACTAGGAAGTTGAATAAATCTCATAGGAGTTAGGATGAAGAAGCTATCCCACTTTCAAATCAGGTGATCCCAGTTTTCCTGTTTGGGAATATGACAGCTTCCTTGTCATTCTAATCAAACCAGGATGAATCGCGATGTAAGAAGCTTGATTTTGATACATAAAGTAATGGAGAATCACTAGGAAGTTGAATAAATCTCATAGGAGTTAGGATGAAGAAGCTATCCCACTTTCAAATCAGGTGATCCCAGTTTTCCTGTTTGGGAATATGACAGCTTCTTTGTCATTCTAATCAAACCAGGATGAATCGCGATGTAAGAAGCTTGATTTGGATACATAAAGTAGTGGAGAATCACTAGGAAGTTGAATAAATCTCATAGGAGTTAGGATGAAGAAGCTATCCCACTTTCAAATCAGGTGATCCCAGTTTTCCTGTTTGGGAATATGACAGCTTCCTTGTCATTCTAATCAAACCAGGATGAATCGCGATGTAAGAAGCTTGATTTTGATACATAAAGTAATGGAGAATCACTAGGAAGTTGAATAAATCTCATAGGAGTTAGGATGAAGAAGCTATCCCACTTTCAAATCAGGTGATCCCAGTTTTCCTGTTTGGGAATATGACAGCTTCTTTGTCATTCTAATCAAACCAGGATGAATCGCGATGTAAGAAGCTTGATTTGGATACATAAAGTAGTGGAGAATCACTAGGAAGTTGAATAAATCTCATAGGAGTTAGGATGAAGAAGCTATCCCACTTTCAAATCAGGTGATCCCAGTTTTCCTGTTTGGGAATATGACAGCTTCCTTGTCATTCTAATCAAACCAGGATGAATCGCGATGTAAGAAGCTTGATTTTGATACATAAAGTAATGGAGAATCACTAGGAAGTTGAATAAATCTCATAGGAGTTAGGATGAAGAAGCTATCCCACTTTCAAATCAGGTGATCCCAGTTTTCCTGTTTGGGAATATGACAGCTTCCTTGTCATTCTAATCAAACCAGGATGAATCGCGATGTAAGAAGCTTGATTTTGATACATAAAGTAATGGAGAATCACTAGGAAGTTGAATAAATCTCATAGGAGTTAGGATGAAGAAGCTATCCCACTTTCAAATCAGGTGATCCCAGTTTTCCTGTTTGGGAATATGACAGCTTCTTTGTCATTCTAATCAAACCAGGATGAATCGCGATGTAAGAAGCTTGATTTTGATACATAAAGTAGTGGAGAATCATTAGGAAGTTGAATAAATCTCATAGGAGTTAGGATGAAGAAGCTATCCCACTTTCAAATCAGGTGATCCCAGTTTTCCTGTTTGGGAATATGACAGCTTCCTTGTCATTCTAATCAAACCAGGATGAATCGCGATGTAAGAAGCTTGATTTTGATACATAAAGTAATGGAGAATCACTAGGAAGTTGAATAAATCTCATAGGAGTTAGGATGAAGAAGCTATCCCACTTTCAAATCAGGTGATCCCAGTTTTCCTGTTTGGGAATATGACAGCTTCTTTGTCATTCTAATCAAACCAGGATGAATCGCGATGTAAGAAGCTTGATTTTGATACATAAAGTAGTGGAGAATCACTAGGAAGTTGAATAAATCTCATAGGAGTTAGGATGAAGAAGCTATCCCACTTTCAAATCAGGTGATCCCAGTTTTCCTGTTTGGGAATATGACAGCTTCTTTGTCATTCTAATCAAACCAGGATGAATCGCGATGTAAGAAGCTTGATTTTGATACATAAAGTAGTGGAGAATCACTAGGAAGTTGAATAAATCTCATAGGAGTTAGGATGAAGAAGCTATCCCACTTTCAAATCAGGTGATCCCAGTTTTCCTGTTTGGGAATATGACAGCTTCTTTGTCATTCTAATCAAACCAGGATGAATCGCGATGTAAGAAGCTTGATTTTGATACATAAAGTAGTGGAGAATCACTAGGAAGTTGAATAAATCTCATAGGAGTTAGGATGAAGAAGCTATCCCACTTTCAAATCAGGTGATCCCAGTTTTTCTGTTTGGGAATATGACAGCTTCTTTGTCATTCTAATCAAACCAGGATGAATCGCGATGTAAGAAGCTTGATTTTGATACATAAAGTAGTGGAGAATCACTAGGAAGTTGAATAAATCTCATAGGAGTTAGGATGAAGAAGCTATCCCACTTTCAAATCAGGTGATCCCAGTTTTCCTGTTTGGGAATATGACAGCTTCTTGTCATTCTAATCAAACCAGGATGAATCGCGATGTAAGAAGCTTGATTTTGATACATAAAGTAATGGAGAATCACTAGGAAGTTGAATAAATCTCATAGGAGTTAGGATGAAGAAGCTATCCCACTTTCAAATCAGGTGATCCCAGTTTTCCTGTTTGGGAATATGACAGCTTCCTTGTCATTCTAATCAAACCAGGATGAATCGCGATGTAAGAAGCTTGATTTTGATACATAAAGTAATGGAGAATCACTAGGAAGTTGAATAAATCTCATAGGAGTTAGGATGAAGAAGCTATCCCACTTTCAAATCAGGTGATCCCAGTTTTCCTGTTTGGGAATATGACAGCTTCTTAGTCATTCTAATCAAACCAGGATGAATCGCGATGTAAGAAGCTTGATTTGGATACATAAAGTAGTGGAGAATCACTAGGAAGTTGAATAAATCTCATAGGAGTTAGGATGAAGAAGCTATCCCACTTTCAAATCAGGTGATCCCAGTTTTCCTGTTTGGGAATATGACAGCTTCCTTGTCATTCTAATCAAACCAGGATGAATCGCGATGTAAGAAGCTTGATTTTGATACATAAAGTAATGGAGAATCACTAGGAAGTTGAATAAATCTCATAGGAGTTAGGATGAAGAAGCTATCCCACTTTCAAATCAGGTGATCCCAGTTTTCCTGTTTGGGAATATGACAGCTTCTTTGTCATTCTAATCAAACCAGGATGAATCGCGATGTAAGAAGCTTGATTTGATACATAAAGTAGTGGAGAATCACTAGGAAGTCGAATAAATCTCATAGGAGTTAGGATGAAGAAGCTATCCCACTTTCAAATCAGGTGATCCCAGTTTTCCTGTTTGGGAATATGACAGCTTCTTTGTCATTCTAATCAAACCAGGATGAATCGCGATGTAAGAAGCTTGATTTGGATACATAAAGTAGTGGAGAATCACTAGGAAGTTGAATAAATCTCATAGGAGTTAGGATGAAGAAGCTATCCCACTTTCAAATCAGGTGATCCCAGTTTTCCTGTTTGGGAATATGACAGCTTCTTTGTCATTCTAATCAAACCAGGATGAATCGCGATGTAAGAAGCTTGATTTTGATACATAAAGTAGTGGAGAATCATTAGGAAGTTGAATAAATCTCATAGGAGTTAGGATGAAGAAGCTATCCCACTTTCAAATCAGGTGATCCCAGTTTTCCTGTTTGGGAATATGACAGCTTCCTTGTCATTCTAATCAAACCAGGATGAATCGCGATGTAAGAAGCTTGATTTTGATACATAAAGTAATGGAGAATCACTAGGAAGTTGAATAAATCTCATAGGAGTTAGGATGAAGAAGCTATCCCACTTTCAAATCAGGTGATCCCAGTTTTCCTGTTTGGGAATATGACAACTACTTTGTCATTCTAATCAAACCAGGATGAATCGCGATGTAAGAAGCTTGAGTTTTGATACATAAAGTAGTGGAGAACCACTAGGAAGTTGAATAAATCTCATAGGAGTTAGGATGAAGAAGCTATCCCACTTTCAAATCAGGTGATCCCAGTTTTCCTGTTTGGGAATATGACAGCTTCTTTGTCATTCTAATCAAACCAGGATGAATCGCGATGTAAGAAGCTTGATTTTGATACATAAAGTAGTGGAGAATCACTAGGAAGTTGAATAAATCTCATAGGAGTTAGGATGAAGAAGCTATCCCACTTTCAAATCAGGTGATCCCAGTTTTCCTGTTTGGGAATATGACAGCTTCTTTGTCATTCTAATCAAACCAGGATGAATCGCGATGTAAGAAGCTTGATTTTGATACATAAAGTAGTGGAGAATCACTAGGAAGTTGAATAAATCTCATAGGAGTTAGGATGAAGAAGCTATCCCACTTTCAAATCAGGTGATCCCAGTTTTTCTGTTTGGGAATATGACAGCTTCTTTGTCATTCTAATCAAACCAGGATGAATCGCGATGTAAGAAGCTTGATTTGGATACATAAAGTAGTGGAGAATCATTAGGAAGTTGAATAAATCTCATAGGAGTTAGGATGAAGAAGCTATCCCACTTTCAAATCAGGTGATCCCAGTTTTCCTGTTTGGGAATATGACAGCTTCCTTGTCATTCTAATCAAACCAGGATGAATCGCGATGTAAGAAGCTTGATTTTGATACATAAAGTAATGGAGAATCACTAGGAAGTTGAATAAATCTCATAGGAGTTAGGATGAAGAAGCTATCCCACTTTCAAATCAGGTGATCCCAGTTTTCCTGTTTGGGAATATGACAGCTTCCTTGTCATTCTAATCAAACCAGGATGAATCGCGATGTAAGAAGCTTGATTTTGATACATAAAGTAATGGAGAATCACTAGGAAGTTGAATAAATCTCATAGGAGTTAGGATGAAGAAGCTATCCCACTTTCAAATCAGGTGATCCCAGTTTTCCTGTTTGGGAATATGACAGCTTCTTTGTCATTCTAATCAAACCAGGATGAATCGCGATGTAAGAAGCTTGATTGGATACATAAAGTAGTGGAGAATCATTAGGAAGTTGAATAAATCTCATAGGAGTTAGGATGAAGAAGCTATCCCACTTTCAAATCAGGTGATCCCAGTTTTCCTGTTTGGAAATATGACAGCTTCCTTGTCATTCTAATCAAACCAGGATGAATCGCGATGTAAGAAGCTTGATTTTGATACATAAAGTAATGGAGAATCACTAGGAAGTTGAATAAATCTCATAGGAGTTAGGATGAAGAAGCTATCCCACTTTCAAATCAGGTGATCCCAGTTTTCCTGTTTGGGAATATGACAGCTTCTTTGTCATTCTAATCAAACCAGGATGAATCGCGATGTAAGAACCTTGATTTGATACATAAAGTAGTGGAGAACCTTTAGGAAGTTGAATAAATCTCATAGGAGTTAGGATGAAGAAGCTATCCCACTTTCAAATCAGGTGATCCCAGTTTTCCTGTTTGGGAATATGACAGCTTCCTTGTCATTCTAATCAAACCAGGATGAATCGCGATGTAAGAAGCTTGATTTTGATACATAAAGTAATGGAGAATCACTAGGAAGTTGAATAAATCTCATAGGAGTTAGGATGAAGAAGCTATCCCACTTTCAAATCAGGTGATCCCAGTTTTCCTGTTTGGGAATATGACAGCTTCCTTGTCATTCTAATCAAACCAGGATGAATCGCGATGTAAGAAGCTTGATTTTGATACATAAAGTAATGGAGAATCACTAGGAAGTTGAATAAATCTCATAGGAGTTAGGATGAAGAAGCTATCCCACTTTCAAATCAGGTGATCCCAGTTTTCCTGTTTGGGAATATGACAGCTTCTTTGTCATTCTAATCAAACCAGGATGAATCGTGATGTAAGAAGCTTGATTTGGATACATAAAGTAGTGGAGAATCACTAGGAAGTTGAATAAATCTCATAGGAGTTAGGATGAAGAAGCTATCCCACTTTCAAATCAGGTGATCCCAGTTTTCCTGTTTGGGAATATGACAGCTTCCTTGTCATTCTAATCAAACCAGGATGAATCGCGATGTAAGAAGCTTGATTTTGATACATAAAGTAATGGAGAATCACTAGGAAGTTGAATAAATCTCATAGGAGTTAGGATGAAGAAGCTATCCCACTTTCAAATCAGGTGATCCCAGTTTTCCTGTTTGGGAATATGACAGCTTCTTTGTCATTCTAATCAAACCAGGATGAATCGCGATGTAAGAAGCTTGATTTGGATACATAAAGTAGTGGAGAACCACTAGGAAGTTGAATAAATCTCATAGGAGTTAGGATGAAGAAGCTATCCCACTTTCAAATCAGGTGATCCCAGTTTTCCTGTTTGGGAATATGACAGCTTCTTTGTCATTCTAATCAAACCAGGATGAATCGCGATGTAAGAAGCTTGATTTGGATACATAAAGTAGTGGAGAATCACTAGGAAGTTGAATAAATCTCATAGGAGTTAGGATGAAGAAGCTATCCCACTTTCAAATCAGGTGATCCCAGTTTTCCTGTTTGGGAATATGACAGCTTCTTTGTCATTCTAATCAAACCAGGATGAATCGCGATGTAAGAAGCTTGATTTTGATACATAAAGTAGTGGAGAATCATTAGGAAGTTGAATAAATCTCATAGGAGTTAGGATGAAGAAGCTATCCCACTTTCAAATCAGGTGATCCCAGTTTTCCTGTTTGGGAATATGACAGCTTCTTTGTCATTCTAATCAAACCAGGATGAATCGCGATGTAAGAAGCTTGATTTTGATACATAAAGTAGTGGAGAATCACTAGGAAGTTGAATAAATCTCATAGGAGTTAGGATGAAGAAGCTATCCCACTTTCAAATCAGGTGATCCCAGTTTTCCTGTTTGGGAATATGACAGCTTCCTTGTCATTCTAATCAAACCAGGATGAATCGCGATGTAAGAAGCTTGATTTTGATACATAAAGTAATGGAGAATCACTAGGAAGTTGAATAAATCTCATAGGAGTTAGGATGAAGAAGCTATCCCACTTTCAAATCAGGTGATCCCAGTTTTCCTGTTTGGGAATATGACAGCTTCCTTGTCATTCTAATCAAACCAGGATGAATCGCGATGTAAGAAGCTTGATTTTGATACATAAAGTAATGGAGAATCACTAGGAAGTTGAATAAATCTCATAGGAGTTAGGATGAAGAAGCTATCCCACTTTCAAATCAGGTGATCCCAGTTTTCCTGTTTGGGAATATGACAGCTTCTTTGTCATTCTAATCAAACCAGGATGAATCGCGATGTAAGAAGCTTGATTGGATACATAAAGTAGTGGAGAATCACTAGGAAGTTGAATAAATCTCATAGGAGTTAGGATGAAGAAGATATCCCACTTTCAAATCAGGTGATCCCAGTTTTCCTGTTTAGGAATATGACAGCTTCCTTGTCATTCTAATCAAACCAGGATGAATCGCGATGTAAGAAGCTTGATTTTGATACATAAAGTAATGGAGAATCACTAGGAAGTTGAATAAATCTCATAGGAGTTAGGATGAAGAAGCTATCCCACTTTCAAATCAGGTGATCCCAGTTTTCCTGTTTGGGAATATGACAGCTTCTTTGTCATTCTAATCAAACCAGGATGAATCGCGATGTAAGAAGCTTGATTTGGATACATAAAGTAGTGGAGAACCATTAGGAAGTTGAATAAATCTCATAGGAGTTAGGATGAAGAAGCTATCCCACTTTCAAATCAGGTGATCCCAGTTTTCCTGTTTGGGAATATGACAGCTTCCTTGTCATTCTAATCAAACCAGGATGAATCGCGATGTAAGAAGCTTGATTTTGATACATAAAGTAATGGAGAATCACTAGGAAGTTGAATAAATCTCATAGGAGTTAGGATGAAGAAGCTATCCCACTTTCAAATCAGGTGATCCCAGTTTTCCTGTTTGGGAATATGACAGCTTCCTTGTCATTCTAATCAAACCAGGATGAATCGCGATGTAAGAAGCTTGATTTTGATACATAAAGTAATGGAGAATCACTAGGAAGTTGAATAAATCTCATAGGAGTTAGGATGAAGAAGCTATCCCACTTTCAAATCAGGTGATCCCAGTTTTCCTGTTTGGGAATATGACAGCTTCTTTGTCATTCTAATCAAACCAGGATGAATCGCGATGTAAGAAGCTTGATTTGGATACATAAAGTAGTGGAGAATCATTAGGAAGTTGAATAAATCTCATAGGAGTTAGGATGAAGAAGCTATCCCACTTTCAAATCAGGTGATCCCAGTTTTCCTGTTTGGGAATATGACAGCTTCCTTGTCATTCTAATCAAACCAGGATGAATCGCGATGTAAGAAGCTTGATTTTGATACATAAAGTAATGGAGAATCATTAGGAAGTTGAATAAATCTCATAGGAGTTAGGATGAAGAAGCTATCCCACTTTCAAATCAGGTGATCCCAGTTTTCCTGTTTGGGAATATGACAGCTTCTTTGTCATTCTAATCAAACCAGGATGAATCGCGATGTAAGAAGCTTGATTTGGATACATAAAGTAGTGGAGAACCATTAGGAAGTTGAATAAATCTCATAGGAGTTAGGATGAAGAAGCTATCCCACTTTCAAATCAGGTGATCCCAGTTTTCCTGTTTGGGAATATGACAGCTTCTTTGTCATTCTAATCAAACCAGGATGAATCGCGATGTAAGAACCTTGATTTGATACATAAAGTAGTGGAGAACCATTAGGAAGTTGAATAAATCTCATAGGAGTTAGGATGAAGAAGCTATCCCACTTTCAAATCAGGTGATCCCAGTTTTCCTGTTTGGGAATATGACAGCTTCTTTGTCATTCTAATCAAACCAGGATGAATCGCGATGTAAGAAGCTTGATTTTGATACATAAAGTAGTGGAGAATCATTAGGAAGTTGAATAAATCTCATAGGAGTTAGGATGAAGAAGCTATCCCACTTTCAAATCAGGTGATCCCAGTTTTTCTGTTTGGGAATATGACAGCTTCTTTGTCATTCTAATCAAACCAGGATGAATCGCGATGTAAGAAGCTTGATTTGGATACATAAAGTAGTGGAGAACCATTAGGAAGTTGAATAAATCTCATAGGAGTTAGGATGAAGAAGCTATCCCACTTTCAAATCAGGTGATCCCAGTTTTTTTGATACATATAGTAATGGAGAATCACTAGGAAGTTGAATAAATTTCATAGGAGTTAGGATGAAGAAGCTATCCCACTTTCAAATCAGGTGATCCCAGTTTTCCTGTTTGGGAATATGACAGCTTCTTTGTCATTCTAATCAAACAAGGATGAATCGCGATGTAAGAAGCTTGATTTGATACATAAAGTAGTGGAGAACCATTAGGAAGTTGAATAAATCTCATAGGAGTTAGGATGAAGAAGCTATCCCACTTTCAAATCAGGTGATCCCAGTTTTCCTGTTTGGGAATATGACAGCTTCTTTGTCATTCTAATCAAACAAGGATGAATCTTGATGTAAGAAGCTTGATTTTGATACATAAAGTAGTGGAGAACCATTAGGAAGTTGAATAAATCTCATAGGAGTTAGGATGAAGAAGCTATCCCACTTTCAAATCAGGTGATCCCAGTTTTTTTGTTTGGGAATATGACAGCTTCTTTGTCATTCTAATCAAACCAGGATGAATCGTGATGTAAGAAGCTTTAAATGGATACATAAAGTAGTGGAGAACCATTAGAAAGTTGAATAAATCTCATAGGAGTTAGGATGAAGAAGCTATCCCACTTTCAAATCAGGTGATCCCAGTTTTCCTGTTTGGGAATATGACAGCTTCCTTGTCATTCTAATCAAACCAGGATGAATCGCGATGTAAGAAGCTTGATTTTGATACATAAAATAATGGAGAATCACTAGGAAGTTGAATAAATCTCATAGGAGTTAGGATGAAGAAGCTATCCCACTTTCAAATCATGTGATCCTAGTTTTCCTGTTTGGGAATATAACAGCTTCCTTGTCATTCTAATCGAACAAGGATGAATCTTGATGTAAGAAGCTTGATTTTGTTACATAAAGTAGTGGAGAACCATTAGGAAGTTGAATTAATCTCATAGGAGTTAGGATGAAGAAGCTATCCCACTTTCAAATCAGGTGATCCCAGTTTTTTTGTTTGGGAATATGACAGCTTCTTTGTCATTCTAATCAAACCAGGATGAATCGTGATGTAAGAAGCTTTAAATGGATACATAAAGTAGTGGAGAACCATTAGAAAGTTGAATAAATCTCATAGGAGTTAGGATGAAGAAGCTATCCCACTTTCAAATCAGGTGATCCCAGTTTTCCTGTTTGGGAATATGACAGCTTCCTTGTTATTCTAATCAAACCAGGATGAATCGCGATGTAAGAATCTTGATTTTGATACATAAAATAATGGAGAATCACTAGGAAGTTGAATAAATCTCATAGGAGTTAGGATGAAGAAGCTATCCCACTTTCAAATCATGTGATCCTAGTTTTCCTGTTTGGGAATATAACAGCTTCCTTGTCATTCTAATCGAACCAGGATGAATCGCGATGTAAGAAGCTTGATTTTGATACATAAAGTAATGGAGAATCACTAGGAAGTTGAATAAATCTCATAGGAGTTAGGATGAAGAAGCTATCCCACTTTCAAAATCAGGTTGGTGTAGCCATGACCAGAGACATAGAAGAGGAGCTGAGCGAGACTGATGAGGACGAGCCAAGTGATGAGACTGCCGTAGAAGAGAGGTGTGAAGCTGAGGATACTGAAGAGAACCGGAACCAGAGTGAGATACCATGTGAGCCAGCCAGTGTGTGGAGTGGACCAGTTACTAGATCAAGACTGAGAGCACAAGAGGAGAGGCTCCAGGAGTTAGCCAAAACCGTGGGCCTTGGTTCAAGGCAAGGAGATCAAGATAAACCAGCTTGTTGGTTTAATTTAATTACTTTGTAAGGGCTTCGGTTATTGGGCTTTCATTTAATTTAAACCAAAGACAATTAGGATTAGAATTAGAATTAAACCACCTTGGTTTATTATTAGGGTTTTCGATTTTTACCTTTAAGAACATGGGGGACGCAGCTTTGTTTTCTCAACTTTCAATCTAAGAATTATTCAGTCAACTTTGTTGTCTTGTCTCTAGCTTTCTCTGTTCAGCTCTAGAACATTGATCTCACTTAAAGGAAGGAATTCCTGTGAATCCCATCTTAGACAATACAAGGTGATCTTGTGTCTTTGAGTAGCAAACCATCCTTGGCGCTATGAGATTAAGAGATCTTTAGAGTGATTAGAATAAAGAGAGTGTTTAGGAAGTGATTAAGAGAAGTTTGTGAAAGATTAAGAGACTAGAAAGAGCCGTTTAGTGTCTAAGAGAAAACCATAGTCTAAGAGATTAGAGAGACTCGAACTGATTGATCTTATTAATGAGTGAGGTTACATATTTATATAGAAGGCATTAGGGTTTACAAGAGGCGAAATGGGCACTATTGAAGCATGTAGAGTCAAGGTTGCTTTCCGGATGATTGGATGGTAAGGCTCACATGCTTTGCCTCTTTACAGCCTGTTCCAGCCTGGCACGCTCTTCCCTTATCCTGATGAGGACCTAAAGTCAGTAGCTGGACCACCAACTCATGAGATCAACCATACAAGCTACATTGGAGCCAGCAGCGACATAGGTGCACTCAAAGAAGGATATCTTTGCAACCATAAGGAATTTAACCGTGAAACCAGTTTCTATAGATTCTCAACTCAACCAGAGCACGCAGCGAATTGGTTTCATACCAAAAAGAGTAATGGTTTAGGAGATATGCCAGTTACAAGTCAGACTATCTACACTGCATCCGAATTGGTTCTAATTAAGGAAAGTAATTCTTTGCTTAAGGAGTGTGCAACTCAAACTCACGTGTGGAAACCAGGAGATTATTCATTACATCTAAGAGCAGTGGGAGAGTTTCTACCATGCACCAGCAGCCACATGATCAAGATGAATCCCTTATTTGTCAACTTACCTTACATGGATGCATTCACACTTGGAGTTATTAAAGACCAACGGCTCTTTCCCCTTCTGTTCAGGCACGACTTAGAGACTATCCAGACATCAAAGGAGATCCCACGGATGCATTTATTTCTGCCCAAACTCACAAGATACAAGGAGAGAAGACAACTTCCATACATGGACAGATTCTGCACCAACTAAGTCCAACGGCTAGTTTTTCACTTATTATTTCTTTCCAAGTTATTCTTTAGGCATTTGTGTTCTTTTCTATTTAAACAGAGCTAAGTCTCATTTGTAAATCACCCTTGCACGAAATTAATAAAGTATTATTCAGTTTACAAAGTTTGTCTTTGTTTTGTTCAATTAGTCTTTAGGTGGATTCCTTTAGATTTCTTGTCCGTTTGCTTGTCTCCTTAGTTTGTGGATTCATTCTAGGATACAAGTGTAGGTCTCTGTCTTTGTGTGGATTCACATAGGCGCAGGCTTCTGGTCTTATCAAAGGGATATTTCCGCAACCCTTTGTGGCGACAATCGACTCATTCAAGCTTGACAACTCTTGTTGCCTTGTGATCTAGCCTTTGTTAGCTTAGGCTTGTATCATTTTTGGTATCAGAGCTTCAAAAGCTCCTATCTATCAGGTTATATCTATCCTTGTCTCTATTCATTTGCATTTGTTTATTTGTTTCATCTCTTTTGCATTTGTTTCATTTATAAAATCATATAAAAAACCATAAAAATTGTTTGCAATTTCTGTCCATTTTTGCATTTGCTTGTTCTTGGTGTTAAAACCAGGGAGGCACGACAAAGATGACCATTTACTTTCTTTGATTCATATAAATTTGAAAATCCAAAAGAAATCGTGTTTGCATTAGTTGTTTCCTTAGTTTCCATTTCGGTTTATTCACTTACTATAAAAAAAAAAAGGTCAATTTTGTTTCTTGCTTCTTTTAAATTCTAAAAATTATAAAACCAGAATAAAAAGTTAATTTCATTGTCTTAGTTTTATATATTTCGTGTTTCCATTAAAAAAAACAAAAAAAAAAGTGAATTCTTTTTCTTTTGTTTTAATTTTCCAAAAAAAATAAATAAATAAATAAAATAAAAACAAGGAGATACTAAGTTTCCATTTTTTTTTGTTCTTTCTTATTCTTCTCTCCTTTCTTTTGCTAAGCCACGACTTAATTCCTTTTTCTTCTGTTTGTGCAAGGCAAACTCTGAGAAAAGATAGAGAAGACGCCAATGGAGGATTACTCAGAAGAAGAGGCTGAAGAATACAACACGTCTGAGGTAGATTGGGGAGAAGAAGCTGACCAGGATTGTTGGGACGATGGAGATGACCACACTGAAGGTCATTGGTGCGCAGACTCTGTTCCAGAGTATGTCCCAAACGATGAACAAGAATACCCAGAGGTGGAACCAGAATCAATGGACCAGTATTCAACTTGCTATGGTCCCAAATCCCAACTCATCTATGAGGATAGTTCTGAAGGGAAATATTATTCTCAAGCGTGTCCTAGAAGAGAAAAGACCACCGTGGCTGCACCATCAAGGTCTTATCAAAGGGATATTTCCGCAACCCTTTGTGGCGACAATCGACCCATTCAAGCTTGACAACTCTTGTTGCCTTGTGATCTAGCCTTTGTTAGCTTAGGCTTGTATCATTTTTTGGTCTTATCATGGGAGTCTATCAAGACATGCTCACAGCACGCCATGGAACTACAATGGAGATCAGTTTTATCAGAATCGCTTGGCTGCACCATCTATACATTTTTCTGGTCATAAGCAAGGACCAAGTGCATATCTAAGGTGGGAGGACGACATGGAGCAATGGTTTATAGCTTGGAGAATTCCAGAGAAGCTAAAGCTAACTTATGCGAAGGATACCTTAACCGGAGAGGCATACAATTGGTGGAGTCAGCTAGATGCTGATAGGATCTATTTCAATGATCCGGCTTTTACTTGGAAAGAGGTTAAGATGCTCATGTATAGTGAGTTTGTGAAGAAGGCAAAATACATTCAGAAGGTGTCCACAAGGAGATTAATAAAGCACCAAGTCTTGCAACCCACAGTTCAGAGAGAAGTTGTTTCCCAAAGACAAAGTTCAAGGCCAGTGCATCCACCTCAAGTCAAACGAAACCAAGGTGAGCACTCTAACTCTTTAAAACCATCTGAGGTTATTTGTTATAGGTGTCAAGGCAAGGGCCATCTAGCAAAGGAGTGTCCCACAAAACGAGTTGTGAAGTCAGTAGTATCTGAAGCAAAAGAAACAAACTTGGAGGTAAGTGATTCCGATACTAGAATTGATGATTCCTTTTCTAGAATGGATAAACATATTGATGATCTTATCAACTTGATTAAAGCTAGATCTACTTCTGTTTCTAGTAATTCCATGACTGTCTTAACACACTTGTCTAGCGCCCAAAAGGTTGAAAGTATTTCAGGTACTAACATAGAAATCAAGGAACAAGAGCCCAACCTTGCTGCGCAATCAAGTCCAACACTTGATAAGGTGATTTCTGAACTTAAAGTGAATAATCTTACTTATCAAAACACTGGTATGATGCACTTGCACTCTGTCCAGAATGTTGATGAAGGTCTAGGTAATGAGGAGACACGTACAGAAGCTAAACAACAAGAGAATAATGAGCAATCTACCCTAGAGACCTCTACACCAGCTGATCAAGCTTTAGAGGTAGTAAATACCAAAGCTGAATCAATGCAAGATAACCAGGTAAGTGAAGCTCTAAATCTTACTCAATATTATATTTTTGAATCGTCCACTTCAAGTATGAAACACTTGCTCTTGCCCATAAGTGATGATTCAGATATAGGTACAATGGAGAAGCATCCAGAACCAAACTCACAACCTTACACCCAAGCAGTGGTCAATGGAGAAACCAATTGTGAAATAGGAGATTTCGAAAAGGAGACCACGATCCTTCCAAGGGAAATCATAGACCGACCATGGAAAGGGGGCATAGCTTCCCTACTGATCAAAGAAGAACCACCAGATGGACAATGCATCACAAAACCGTGCATATACCAAGGTAAGACCCTAGCCTCCCAAATTAGAATGAAACCTAACTTGCTCTATCTTGGTGCAGGTAAATTGGTTTTGAGGACAAAACCTTTTGAAGAGGGAGGGAATGATGAGGACCTAAAGTCAGTAGCTGGACCACCAACTCATGAGATCAACCATACAAGCTACATTGGAGCCAGCAGCGACATAGGTGCACTCAAAGAAGGATATCTTTGCAACCATAAGGAATTTAACCGTGAAACCAGTTTCTATAGATTCTCAACTCAACCAGAGCACGCAGCGAATTGGTTTCATACCAAAAAGAGTAATGGTTTAGGAGATATGCCAGTTACAAGTCAGACTATCTACACTGCATCCGAATTGGTTCTAATTAAGGAAAGTAATTCTTTGCTTAAGGAGTGTGCAACTCAAACTCACGTGTGGAAACCAGGAGATTATTCATTACATCTAAGAGCAGTGGGAGAGTTTCTACCATGCACCAGCAGCCACATGATCAAGATGAATCCCTTATTTGTCAACTTACCTTACATGGATGCATTCACACTTGGAGTTATTAAAGACCAACGGCTCTTTCCCCTTCTGTTCAGGCACGACTTAGAGACTATCCAGACATCAAAGGAGATCCCACGGATGCATTTATTTCTGCCCAAACTCACAAGATACAAGGAGAGAAGACAACTTCCATACATGGACAGATTCTGCACCAACTAAGTCCAACGGCTAGTTTTTCACTTATTATTTCTTTCCAAGTTATTCTTTTAGGCATTTGTGTTCTTTTCTATTTAAACAGAGCTAAGTCTCATTTGTAAATCACCCTTGCACGAAATTAATAAAGTATTATTCAGTTTACAAAGTTTGTCTTTGTTTTGTTCAATTAGTCTTTAGGTGGATTCCTTTAGATTTCTTGTCCGTTTGCTTGTCTCCTTAGTTTGTGGATTCATTCTAGGATACAAGTGTAGGTCTCTGTCTTTGTGTGGATTCACATAGGCGCAGGCTTCTGGTCTTATCAAAGGGATATTTCCGCAACCCTTTGTGGCGACAATCGACTCATTCAAGCTTGACAACTCTTGTTGCCTTGTGATCTAGCCTTTGTTAGCTTAGGCTTGTATCATATCCACTCAACGGTCTGATCCCTTCTCCTTAAGTCCCCAAGGTAACACTCCCTTGTTTACCGTTTCACTTGGTCGAGTTGGGTAAGTTTTGGTCGAGACCTTTGGTACGGACGGTACGGCCATGTACGGCCTTGTACGGACGTCCGTACCATTCACACCCAAACCACCTAAGCTTCTCCATCTCTTCTCCTCTTCAACTCCTCTTCTCTCCATACCAATATAATCAACTCAACTCAACACTCCCCCTCAAGCTTAGCTTTGTGAAAGCCTAAGCTTGGATAGCTATGAGATCTTCCTCATTAAAAACCTTACCAAGGAAAACCCATTGGGATAAACCTTGATAAGGGAAAAAGAGTAAAGACCTCACAGCCAAGGGGATCAGCTCCTTCTCTTCCCAAGATCAATGAGGCCCAACCGTATGTGAATGGACTCCATTCAATGTGCTTGGTTCTCTCATGGAACACCGAGTTGGAGGCAATGTGGATAGCTGCTTGGTTGTCACAATGCATGGTCATTGGCGTGGCTTGATCAATCTCCAAATGCTTCAAGATGCCTTTGATCCATACTAACTCGTTGGTGAGCTTCAGCATAGCTCTATACTCAGCTTCTGCACTTGAGCAAGACACCACCTTCTGCTTCTTACTCTTCCAAGTCACCAAGTTGCCTCCAATGAATGTGCAATAGCCTGTGGTTGATCTCCTGTCTGCTCTATCACCAGCCCAATCCGCATCACAGTATCCCACCACTTCAGTGCTTCCATTGCAGCCCATCCATACTCCTTGATCAGGTGAGCCGTTGAGATACATCAAGATCCTCTCCACCATGCGCCAATGATGTTCCTTAGGTACTTGCATGTGTTGACTCACCTGATTCACAGCAAAACAAATGTCAGGTCTAGTTATAGTGAGATAAATCAATTTGCCAACTAGTTTTCTATAGAGTTTAGGATCCTGATAAGGTTTGCTGTCTTCAATCTCCCCCTCTCGTGGGACTTTGTAGCCATCCTCCATAGGCATCCTTGCTGTCTTGCCTCCATAAGCACCTGCACCTTTCAAAAGATCAAGTGTATACTTCCTTTGGGACATGAACAAACCTTCCTTGGATCTACATATCTCAATTCCAAGAAAGTATTTCATTTCTCCAAGTCTTTAATCTCAAACATGGATTTAAGAAACTCCTTGGTTGCTATTATACCTTCCTTATCACTCCCTGTGATAATGATATCATCAACATACACAAGAAGTGCAATCATACTGAGGGAGTCGTGAGTGTGAAGAGGGTGTGATCTAGTTCAGACTTCTTGAAGCCTCGGCCATTCAGAGTAGTACTCAACTTGTTGTACCAAGCTCTTGGTGATTGCTTCAGCCCATAGATGGCTTTCTTCAGTCTCAACACATTTCCACTCTTCACTAAGTGTTCAAGGCCTGGAGGTGGATGCATATACACTTCATCCTCAAGTTCACCTTGAAACGCATTCTTCACATCCATTTGCCATAACCCCATCCAAGATTCACAGCTAAGCTCAGTACAATCCAGATTGGTTGGAGTTTAGCTACTGGTGCAAATCACCTGAACTCCTTAGGTTCATAGTCACAAGAACTGTTTTTCTCCCTTTAAAAAACTCAACGTGTGCTGTTGGCATACCCATCATGTATCACACTCTATCTTATTGCACGGCCTTCCAAGGAGAATTGTCCATCTTCCAATAAAGCAACACATCACAAAGAAGCTCATCTTCATATTTACCAATGGCTAAGGAACCATAACCTGATAGATACTCCCCTCATCTCGCCTCTTCATTGAGCCATTGGAGCCTATATGGTTAGGATGCTTCTGGACCTTCAAACCCACTTTTTAACCATAGTCTCACTCGCAACGTGACACAACTGCCTCAATCCACAATAAGACTACAACCTTTCCTTGCCTAGACATCTAGTATAGAAGGAGATTCTCTCTTTGCTCCATTTCTTCGGTCTTGCTTTGAAGACTCAAGGTTCTTCTAGCAACTAGCACCCTCCAGCAACCGGGTTGGCAACATACTCCTCTTCTGAACTGTGATCTTCTTCGGCCTCTGTCTCATCATCAGCAGATTCATATTCTCCATTGGCATGAAGGATCATCACACGTTTTTGGTACACTCATTAGCATAGTGCCCACGTCCTTGGCACTTAAAACACTTCACATCTCTTGCACGCGAGCTTGTAGCTTCCACTTTCCCCTTATCTTTGTTGTAGATGCTACTAGACTTGGCTTCTTCTTTTGGCTGTGGCTTGCTCTCCTTTGATAGCTCGTTTTATCTTCCTAGAGGTCTGGTATCTATTGGAACCATAGCTGCCACGCGCATGACTTCTTCTCTTAACTTGTTGCTCCACCAAGATAGCTTTGTGTAGCATCTCCTCTATCCCAAGTAGTGTTGCATCTCCACTCTATCTTGTATCTCACGGTTGAGTCCACCAAGAATCGTGCCATGGTAGCTTCACTGTCCTCAGATACACAGCTCTTAGCATAAGCAACTCCATCTCTTGAAAGTATTCCTCTACAGACTTTGATCCTTGTGTGAGCAGTCTCAGCTTTTGATGAAGATCACGGTGATAATGGCTTGGTACAAACCTCTTGCGCATCACGCTTTCATCTTCTGCCCATGTTTCAATGGGAAATTCACCATTGCGCCTCTTGTTTGTAACCAACTGATCCCACCAGCTCAATGCATAGTCATTGAACTCGGTAGCAGCTACTTGAATCTTCTTAGTCCTCTGAGTAATGCTGACAGTTGAAAACGAGTTCGATCTTCTTTCTCCCACTCAAGATAGGCATCTGGATCAGCTTTACCATGGAAAGGAGGGATCTTAAGCTTTAACCCTGATAGCTCATTGCGTCTATGCCTCCGGCCCTCATGATCACGTCGAGATCTTCTACTGCTACGTCTTGAACCGGAGCTATGGCTACTTCTCTCATAGAAGTTATCAGTCTCTTCTGATCCAGCATGCTCACGCTGACCTTGTCTGTTTCTTCTTGGCTCATGTCTTGAACCAGATGCTTGTCCTTGCCCATCATGCGGTCTCTGATCATACTTCTCTTCTAGTAACTTCACCATCGCTTCCATCACTTGTTTGGTGATTGCTTCTTGCAGCAATCTATTCCTTCGCACAAAGGTTTCATCATCTTCCTCAGACCCCATTGCTTCCTGATACACGAAAAACTTGAACCAGTAAGTAGTTCAAAAGAAATCAGAACTCAAGATTCAAGAAACAAAGTATTCAAACAAAGCGGCAAATGAAGATACTTGATCAACACGCGACGATTTGAATTCTATCTTTTCGAAATTGAAACAATAACAGATCAGATTCAACGGATGATGAAATGAGATAATCGAATCCTGATCTATGAATCTAACAACAGATCGAGTCACACAATCACAAGAAACTTTCGGATCAAGTAAAACGATAACGTAATCGACAAGAATGTGAAAAGTTTTTTTGTCAAAACTTGATCGAAATTCTTAGATCTATCAATATGAGATACGAAACAATCAGATCTAGCAATCCTGATAGTGAAACAAGCAGATCAAATGAGAATAAACACACAAGAACCGATTGATCAACAAATATGAATCGACAAAGAGTAGATCTTAAGAAATCGCAAAAGAGAAATCGAAACTCCCCTTCCAGAGTGCTCTGATACCACTTAATGAGATCCTAGGACCCTTCTCTGGATGGTTTGGATAGATCCTTGCATAAACGAATCAAAGACTCAAGTTTATCAAGGCTGTGGATCGAATGGTGACACAAGAGGCTGCGGAAAGGCTCCTTGATACTCCTAGGCTTAGATCGGATATGACACACACTTTCTAAAGCCCTTGGGCGTTGGATATTACACACCAACAGACTGGATACTACTCACCAGACACTCTCTTAACTCGTGAAAGCAAGGGAGAAGAAAACACAAGGTTTAAACAAAAGATAACTTAGATTAGAATGAGGGTTTGTGATACACTTAAATAGAGAGATCCTTGTACATGCACAAGGTCTCGAAACATAAGAAAACTTAAAGGAACAGGCTCCACACGGTTTCAAAGTAATAACACAACACTTAGACTAAAACATATATAAGATAGATGATGAAGTCGGTCCAAGATGCCTTAGGCCGAGTTGCATCCAAGATACATCAACTAGGAATGTGTAAGTGAACTTGATACCTCATTAAAAACCTTGATTAGAAAACCCAGTGGGACAAAACTAATCAAGGGAAAAAGAGTATACCAAGCCACTTGCCTAGATGATGATCAGCTTGATGGTAAGATTACATGAATGGTGATGAGTGTGTCTTGGTGGCTCAAGCTTCTACCAAGACAGTCTTCTTGCTTCTTAGAGATCTTCAGTATGTTTCCAACGGCTTCCTTGAGTCTCCTTGTCATTGCACGAGTGATAGGACCTGTGGGAATGGCTAAGACAGCTTCCTCTTCAGCTAGTGTATCTTTAGTCTCTCCTTCTTCATCTTTATCAACTAGCTGGTCCATGATCATATCACCTAGGAGCTGAGCCCCTTAACCATGGAGTCTCCACTCTTTTTCCCTCATCAAGGTTTTATCCCAATGGGTTTTACTTGGTGAGGTTTTTAACGAGGGAGGTCTTCATGGTTTCCAGCTTGACTTGTTCACAATGGTCAGCTTGAGGGGGAGTATTGAGATGAAGACCAAGGAGGCTGAGACAGTAACTTTAGAGTTTTACTGTGGTAACTTTATTTTAACCACAGTAACTACTTGGGGAAGTTATCTGATAGGATGAGAAGGTAACTTAGTGAAGAGAAGAGAGGAAACTCGACCAAAGAGGATAAGTGAGGTTAAGGAAGGATAAGGGATCACTTTGACAGCCTGTATGGTGCTGGAAAGGAGAAGTTACCTTTATACTAGTGCAAGCATGTGAGAAAGCACAGCCAAGTGATTCAAAAGGAGTTCCAGCCTGTCCTTTGACTACACATGCTTAACCATTTCGAATTTCCTTGTTGCTCTCTCTATTAATACTTGTAAACCTCATCAGTTATTAATTAATGGAGTTTTGAGTCTCTCTCTCTTTATTCTCTCACTAGAATCTCTTAATCTCTTTAATCTTTTCATCTGATTATCCCTGATTGGTTGAATCATGCTCTAATACACAAAAGTGTATATAGAGGACTATCACCAGGAGATGGAAACACTCATGCTGAAAGCTGACTTAGAAGAAGAAGTAGAAGCTACTATGGCTAGATTCCAAGGAGGTCTTAACAGAGATATACAAGATAGGTTGGAGCTACAAGAGTATGAGGACATGGATGAACTGCTACATAAGGCTATTTTGATTGAGCAGCAGAACAAGAGGAAGAGCTCTACCCGGTCTTCATACACTCCTGCTTCAAAACCGGCCTACTCCAAGGAAGATAAGCCAGGGGATAAGTCCAAAGAAGGTTCTTCTTCAGTGGAGACCAAGAGATGACAAGGGTAAAGGAGTAGCCACACCTACTAAGACCAGGAACATTAAGTGTTTCAAGTGTCATGGCTTTGGTCACTATGCTAATGAGTGCACCAACAAGAAGGTGATGACTATCTTAGCCGACGGGGAGGTGATATCTGAAGAGGAGGACGCCGGCAAGAGTTGATGAGGAAGGCGTGGAGTACCCTGTCCGTGGAGAGCTATTGGTCACCAGAGACTTCTCAATGCTCAACCTAAAACCAAAGAAGATGAGCAAAGGGAAAACTTGTTTCACACCAGATGCTTGATTCAAGAAAAGGTTTGTAGCTTGATCATTGATGGAGGAAGTTGTACTAATGTAGCAAGTGCTGAGTTGGTGGAGAAGTTGGGTCTTCAAGTGTTCAAGCATCCTAAGCCATATCTCTTGCAATGGATCAATGATGAGGGAGGATTAAAGATCACCAAGCAAGTGAAGGTAATGCTATCAGTGGGAAAGTACCAGGATGAGATCACTTGTGATGTAGCACCCCTGGAAGCTAGCCACATCCTTCTTGGACGTCCATGGCAGTATGATAAGAGATCAGTACATGATGGCTTTACCAACAGATACACGTTTATCCATAAGGATAAACAAGTTACCCTGGCGCCAATGACCCCTCAGGAGGTACACCAGGATCAGATGCATCTCAAAATGAAGAGAGAAGAGTCCAAGGCCGCCAGCAAGTCCTTGCTTCTTGAAGAGACCAGCCAGGTAAGTAAACTCAACCTCTTTGCTACCGCTAAAGATATCAAAACTGCTGTGATTGAACAATCAAATTTTATACTAGTGGTTTATAAAGAATTGTTGAGCTCTACTACTAACCCTGCTCCTGCGATTCCAGAGGAGATTGAGAGTCTTTTGCAGGAGTATAGAGATGTGTTCCCAGAGGACAATCCCATAGGTCTGCCGCCTATTAGGGGAATAGAGCACCAGATTGACTTTGTACCAGGAGCTACTTTACCAAACCGTCCAGCATACAGGACCAACCCTGTGGAGACTAAGGAGCTTCAGAAACAAGTCAATGAGCTAATGGAGAAGGGACATATCAGGGGAGTATGAGTCCTTGTGCTGTACCTGTCCTCTTGGTGCCAAAAAAGATGGAACTGGAGGATGTGTGTGGACTGCAGAGCCATCAACAACATAACAGTTAAGTACAGACATCCAATTCCTCGCTTAGATGATATGCTAGATGAGTTACATGGTTCATGTGTCTTTTCTAAAATTGATTTAAAGAGTGGTTACCACCAGATTAGAATGAAAGAAGGAGATGAGTGGAAAACTGCCTTTAAAACTAAGCTAGGATTGTATGAATGGCTTGTGATGCCTTTTGGGCTTACTAACGCACCTAGTACTTTCATGAGATTAATGAATCATGTCTTGAGAGCTTTGATAGGACGATTTGTAGTTGTTTACTTTGATGATATCCTGATTTACAGCAAGACCATGAAAGAACATGTTAACCACTTGAAACAAGTTCTAGATGTGCTTAGAAAAGAAAATCTGTATGCTAACCATAAGAAGTGCTCTTTTGGCACAGATAACCTTGTCTTTTTAGGTTTTGTTGTGACTTCACAGGGCATACAGGTTGATGAGGAAAAGGTGAAAGCTATCAGGGAGTGGCCGATTCCTAAATCTATTGGAGAGGTCAGAAGTTTTCATGGACTTGCTGGCTTCTACCGGAGGTTTGTGAGAGATTTCAGTACAGTTGCAGCACCACTGACTGAAGTAGTCAAGAAGAGTGTAGGTTTCACTTGGGGCCAGCCCCAAGAAGAGGCATTTCAAATGCTAAAAGAGAAGTTAACAAGTGCTCCCTTACTTGCACTTCCTGACTTTTCTAAGACTTTGAAATTGAATGTGATGCATCTGGTATTGGAATTGGAGCTGTGTGATGCAGGATAAGAAACCCATAGCTTATTTCAGTGAGAACTAGGAGGCGCCACCTTGAACTATCCTACCTATGACAGGAGCTGTATGCCTTGGTGAGAGCTTTACAAGTGTGGCAACATTACTTGTGGCCTAAGGAGTTTGTGATCCATACAGATCATGAATCCCTTAAACATCTCAAAGGGCAACAGAAGCTGAACAAGAGACATGCCCGGTGGGTGGAGTTCATTGAGACCTTTCCTTATGTCATCCACTACAAGAAAGGTAAGGAGAATGTAGTGGCTGATGCACTCTCCAGAAGGTATACTCTTTTATCTTCAATGGAAACTAAACTCTTAGGATTTGAACATATCAAATCTTGCTATGCTAATGATCCTGAGTTTAAAGATGTGTTTATGAGATTTAAGAGTACTCAGGTTGTATGTGTGTATGAAACCCAAATGGGTAAAGAGAGAGAGCTTGGAAGCGATTTGAGAGAAAGGAAGTTTGATGAGTGTTTGTGTGTCTAAGTGTTTAAGAGATTAGTAACAAGACTGAGAACGTGTATAGAGATTCAGGATGAGAGACTAGAGAGACTAAGAAAGTGTTTCAGATTAGAGAAGGAGAAGGGAAACCCCCTTACTCACTTAAGAGTTACAAAACATCACTTATGAGAATATGCTCTTTACAACTTGCAATCATAAACCTAAATCTAAGGGCTGTTATAACTTGAATTTAAATGAATGGATGAGATGGACAGATGGTCTTGGTCGTGGCTGTGCTGTTCCTGATGGATAATTGGTCCATTTGAATCTGGTCAAGGGAAGGCTGGCTCCTTATTGGCTAGCTAAAGGCTCCCATGAATCTGCCCACTTCTTTTGCTAGATACATGGTCTCCTTTTGCTTTTACTTTACAGCAAGAGACTCTCCTTTCCAGCCTGTCACTCGCCAGCCTCTCCTTTGTCTTCTTCTCTTAAGAGTTTCACCAGTGCCCTATTTTTGCACCAACTTCAAATGTGCTCAAATGGTTGACTGGTGAACTTTCGGGATGTCTCGGTCCGTACGGATCCGTACGGTCCGTACAGCCAGTCCCTAAGTTTGCACACTCGCCCAAATACTCTTCTAAGTCCCTCCTGGACTTGGCCCTATCTTTGCACCATACTTCCATCTTCTCTCTAACTCCTCCAAAGCCCTCACATGATCAGTCTAAGTCTTTCCTAGACTTATCTTCACAAGATAACTTCTTCAGAATACTTCTGAAGCTTGATTGAACTCTTCTAGACATCTTCTAGAGCTTGCCCTATCATTGTACAAGCTCCATCTTCTCTTCAGTTCAACACTCCCCCTCAAGCTTGACTTTAGGAGATCCTAAGCCAAGCTTGGAACTCTGAAGAGTCTCCCTCATTAAAAACCTTACAAGGAAAACCCATTGGGACAAAACCTTGCAAGGGAAAAAGAGTAGAGCTCTCCAAAGCCTAGGATTGGCCAGTGAGCTCTTGTGCCTTAGAACCATGTGGTTGGACACAAGAAGCTCTGGATCACGGCCTAATAGGTGCAGCAACTCTTCACAGCTTTGCGCACACTTCACACTTCAGCTTCACCTCTTCATGGAACCGGTTTGAAGTCTCTCCCTCTCAACTGACTTCTCAGCCATCTTAGAGAAGCTAGTACACGACCAGATCATCTTCAAAACACCAGTGAGGCTGATCAACACTTCACACACGGCTTGCCCTCTTCATAGAACTGGTTTAAATCTCCCCCTCTCAACAGACTTCACAGCCACCTTAGAGAAGTTAGGAAATGACCAGGAACACCTTTAGTGAGGTTCAAGCAATGGTACCTGATACATTATCCCAAAGGTGCATCAGTACCTATCAAAAACAAGAAAATGAATATCCTGCATCACACTTGATGCACACAATCTCACAATTCAATCATAATAATTTTACGTATCTTTTCAAGCACAAGCAATGAATAAGATGAATAAAAAGGTTTTAAAAGTCTAAGGGAACTTCCCTGTGTTTTTTGTGAGTTTCCTAACTCGGCCAATGCACCATCTTCATGGCATCACCAACTTCTTGGAAAGGCAGAATGGATTCATCAGCTTCTCCTCAATCACCTCTCATTGAAGCCGCATTGATGGAGAGCGTTCTTCTTCACTCGCCAAGACTGCTCTGAACAGCCTCTTGCCTAGACACGCCACTATCTTGGTCCGGTTGATAATCCTTGTAGAAGCCTTTGCAAAGACTTGTTACTGACCATGGATCATATGCATTAAGACTCCCCCTCAAGCTTAGAACCAAGAATAGAAGGAGCTAAGCTTGTGATGATCCTATGCATCTCCATGGTCTAATAACTATCATCTTTTATGATAGCTTTCTTCTTGTGAGTTTTCTCTCTTCCTTAACCAGGAATTAGGGTGTTTGAATCACCATAGAGAGTCTCACAAGACACGCCTCTCATTGCATAATGACCCATGCTACACTTCGTGTAGACTAAGGACTAGATATGTCCAATGGTATGATGCAATGGCCATCTCTCATTGCATACTCAATCACACTACACTTCCTGTAGATTATGGACTAACATGTCCTAGTGATGATATGCAATGGCACAAGATCTTTGTCTTTACATTCTTGGTTGTTGGCGAGTTTCATGTATCACATTCCTTGTGTACCTAACACCACCACAACTCAATGCAAGATCAGATCATCCCATTGGGATCAAACCAAGATCATCCATCCTGTTTGATCACCAATGCCACAATAATATATGATACTTGAAACAAGCTAGACAATCAAGACAATCAAGCAAAGACAATCAATTCAGTTTTTTTAAATGCAACAATAGATGAATGCATTAGGTTACACTAACTATATGAATGAAACAGATTCAATCCAAATGGAACACAAGTCTAGATGATACTTATGCAATTAAGGCGACAAGAGTGACTCAATTCATGCTTATGCTCACTAGTTTTATCAAAGCCAATGATTCAAGTAGCTTAGACATACTTCTAAATGCTTATAAGACATCATTGATGGATATAACTATGGCATAGCAACAATCAGAACTGGACTGAGTCAAGACAAGCAGATTTCAATTTCTAACAATGACAATGCAAGTTCTATACAGTTCTCTAAATGCAAAGCTTATATCAGTACATTTGCAATTTAGGCTCATTTTTAAATGCATTACTACATGAATGCACAATCTTAAAGCATTAGCTATATGAATGCAACAGGTTCAATCCATGAGTAATATTAAAGCTCTGCACAACAGTTTCAATCAGAACCAATGATGCAAGCAACTTAGACAATTTCTAATTGATGCAAGACTTTCATTGATGGATTAAACATAGGCAATAGCATCAGATAACACTAGGATTGAACTTAGACAGTATGAGATATGCTTATGTATGCAAAATAACTTATCAATCATGATGCAAGCAGCAGAGACATTCTACTCAATTCTACAACACATTCATGATGATTCAATCAAGCTATGACAACACTCAAGACAATGCAATAAACAGAACATGAGATTCTGGGACTCTAGACATTACTTACTATCAATAAGACAATGCAGCAGCAAAACAATCTCAGTGCAATTAGCCTAGACATTCTACTTAGAAGCTATAAACTCTTAATGGAATTAGGGAAAGCACATAGTATAATCAGGAGATAAACCTATCAAGACATATTAAGATAGATGAGACTAGGTTTACTCCCTTGTTTAAGGTGATGAGGAGTGGTCGTTGCCACTTGAATCCTCACTTCTTCTTCTTCTCTTATTGCAATCACCCTTCTGAATTTGCCACCATGATGGAATGCTTGTGGATGCTTCAGCTACTTCTTCAATCACCTCACAATAGAAGCCGCCTTGATAGAGTAGCCTTCTTCTTCACACAGCCAAGAGTGCTCTGTCTTAGTTTGAGCACCCTCTTGAATATATACACTTTTGTGTATTAGAGCATGATTCAACTAATCAGGGATAATCAGATGAGAAGATTAAAGAGATTAAGAGATTTTAGTGAGAGAATAGAGAGAGAGGCTCAAAACTCCATTAGATTGATTAATGAGAGAGTTTACAACACATATAGATTAGGGATACATAATTTCGTCCAGGTTCAGTCTAGCTAGGATAAGAGGCATGTGTAGTCAAAGATGCTTGATTCAAACTAGCCAATAAGGTTCCTCACATGCTTGGGAATCTTGCTTTAGCTTTCAAGCTGGTGCCAGCCTGTCTAAAGCTCTCTAGCCTTGACCAGACCTTATCCAAACTCCTCCTTGCTTATCCAGACTCCTCCTGGCGTGTTTCACTCTCCAAATGGATGCAAGGTAACTTCCCAAGTCTTTTACCTCAGTTACCACAGTAACAATAAAGTTACTGTGGTAAATCTCCAAAGTTACTGCCTGCTCCAAATCCCTTCCTCTATCCATGTATCAACTCTTCATCTCCTCATCTTAACACTCCCCCTCAAGCTTGACCATGTGGAACAAGTCAAGCTTGGAAACCATGAAGACCTCCCTCATTAAAAACCTCACCAAAGAAAACCCATTGGGATAAAACTTTGATGAGGGAAAAAGAGTGGAGACTCCATGGTTAAGGGGCTCAGCTCCTGGGAGTAAGATCAATGAGTCCAAGCCTGGATAGTATGGACTCCATTGTCTTCAATCTCGCTGCCTTAGTAAACACATCTGCAAGCTGATCTTCACTTCTTGTATAACATGGCAGAATCACTCCTAAGATAATCATCTGCCTCACCTTATGGCAATCCACCTCTATGTGCTTTGTTCTCTCATGAAACACTGAGTTGGAGGCAATGTGGATAGCTGCTTGATTGTCACAATGCATAGTCATAGGAGTACTCTGCTCAATCTCTAGGTGCTTCAAGATCCCCTTGATCCACACCAACTCGTTTGTCAGCTTCAGCATGGCTCTATACTCAGCTTCAGCACTTGAACAAGAGATAACCTTCTGCTTCTTACTCTTCCAAGTAACCAAGTTTCCTCCAATGAATGTACAATACCCAGTAGTTGATCTCCTGTCCACTCTATCTCCTGCCCAATCAGCATCACAATACCCAACCACTTCTGTACTGCCATTACAACCCATCCAAACTCCTTGTCCAGCCGTCCCACTCAGATACCTCAGTATCCTATCAACCATCTTCCAGTGATGGACCTTTGGCGCCTGCATATGCTGACTCACTTGGTTCACAGCAAAACATATATCTGGTCTGGTGATGGTCAAGTAGATCAGCTTGCCAACCATCTTCCTGTATAGCTTAGGATCTTCAAACAGCTGCTTCTCTTCAACCTCCCCCTCACGCAGAACTTTATATCCCTCCTCAAGGGGTGTCTTAGCTATCTTTCCTCCAAGCACATCAGTCTCCTTCAACATATCCATAGTATACTTCCTTTGAGACATAAACAAACCCTCCTTTGATCTGCATATCTCAATGCCCAGAAAATACTTCATCTCTCCCAAATCCTTGATGTCAAACACAGATTTGAGAAACTCCTTAGTGAAAGAATTGAGATGAAATAAAAGGAATATGATGAGAATAAGCTTCTGGTTCAGTATGAAACCAGAGAGAGTGATTGATGAGCAATTGAAAGTAATGAGAGAGTGAAGAGAGTATAAAGTGTTTGGGAGAGTTTCTGAGTATGCTAGAGTATAAGAGAGTAATGGAGGTCGTGAGAGACAAGAGAATAGAGAGAATAGGAGAATCTGAGAGTTTAGTAACCAGAGTATGTGAAGAAAGAGTTTTACTCTCCTTAGTTTACAATCAGATACAACATTGTCTTAAATAGACAAGCACACATATTAAACAAATACTAAAACAGGGTTTTACTAAACAAATAATATTGTAGGGTTTTCTGGTGAAGCCAGGAAGGTACAGCCAAGGTGAATCTCGACCAGAGGGAGTAGAGAGTGACAGGGGAGAAAGATGGGCACAGTCTGGTTGGGTGAAAGTGACAGCAGGTTCATCCTCTTATGCACATGTGACTTTTACTCTATTTAATTCCCAACTTGTCTCAGCTCTCTCCAACGGTCTAATGCTCCATTTTAACTTCAAATCTGCTTCAGAAGATCAAGCTGTACGAGTTCCTCACCTGCCTTACCATCCAAGTCACTCTAGGTAACTTGGAAGCCAAGACTGTACGGACTGCCTTGTGTAGCAAGGTTTTCCAGACCTGAATCTTTTCAAGTATCTCTTCTTCTCTTTGTCTTCTTTATTTATAAGATCAATGGATCACACTCAGCCATGCTTCTTCCTTCTCCACTCTAACCATAACTTGGTTCACAAGTCTGTATGAACCAGTCTCATCTTTGAAGTATCCAGATTACTTCCTCTACAATATCAAACTTGGATCATGAACCAGCTTCTTCTTCTGGTCATTCCCTTCTTCATTTCAACACTCCCCCTCAAGCTTGACCATAGGAGATCCTTGGAAAAGCTTGGAACCTTGAAGAAGCTCCCTCATTAAAAACCTTAGCAAGAAAACCCATTGGGACAAAACTTGCTAAGGGAAAAAGAGTGGAGTTTCTACAAAGCTTAGGGATTGGCCAGTGAGCCTAAGGAACTTCAGATTCATCATGGTGGAGTCCTTAGGCTCTGGATCGTGGCCTAATAGGTATAGCAAGTATGAATCACCATAACTTGCTATCCTTGAGCACAAGTGGCAGGCTGGATCATTTTGTGGCCGGTTTAGGGTCTCTCTCTCTCTCAACTGGCTTCAACTACCTTAGGAAGGCTAGGACATGACCGGATCATCATCATCATCTTCAGTGAGGCTCAAACTTATTTTGGTACCTGATACATCATTTCAAAAGTGCATCAGTTCTTAAGGAAATGCACTCATCACATCAAACTCAATAATAGTTTAAGTATAAGGACAATCAAGAATGTATTGAGATGAGTTTAAGGTGCTTCCCTTTTATAAGAATGGTGAGCTCAATCACACGGTTGGTACTGAGTAATGCAAGAGTGAATCCACTACTTGCAAACTTGGATTGGCGCCAATTCCTTCACCATCAATCACCTTTGAGCTTCTTCTTATGACCTGAGCTTGTCTCCCCTTTCTTCTCTTCTGCTCTTGCCTCTATTTAGGGGTTGAGACAAAGCTTGTCTTTGTTCATAAGCTCAATAGGTACCTGATTCAATCATACAAAGAATGCATGTATCAATTCTCAAGGGGAAAACCTATTCTCACATAAGAATAAGGATGGTTTTAGGTACTCCCCTTGCATTAGTTTCTGGAATGTTGGTGAGGAGTGCAGAGCATTTGAATCCTCCACGCCATTCCTTCTCTCAACCAGCCTTTGCATTGTTCTCTTGAAGTTTCAACATGTAGGGGGACTTTGCAACTACATAATTTGCCACCATCATGTGATTGCTTAGCCAAGAATGTCCCTGATTGAATAATCCTTGCATCTGGCTGGTAAGTATACACTTTTGTGTATTAGAGCATGATTCAACTAATCCAGGATAATCAGATGAAAAGATTAAAGAGATTAAGAGATTTTAGTGAGAGAATAGAGAGAGACTCAAAACTCCATTAGATTGATTAATGAGAGAGTTTACAACACATATAGATTAGGGATACATCAATTCGTCCAGGTTCACTCTAGCTAGGATAGAAAGCATGTGTAGTCAAAGATGCTTGATTTAAACTAGCCAATAAGGTTCCTCACATGCTTGGGCATCTTGCTTTAGCTTTCCAGCTGGTGCCAGCCTGTCTAAAGCTCTCTAGCCTTGACCAGACCTTATCCAAACTCCTCCTTGCTTATTCAGACTCATCCTGGCGTGATTCACTCTTCACATAGATGCAAGGTAACTTCCCAAGTCTTTTAACTCAGTTACCACAGTAACAATAAAGTTACTGTGGTAAATCTCCAAGTTACTGCCTGCTCCAAATCCCTTCCTCTATCCATGTATCCACTCTCCATCTCCTCATCTCAACACTCCCCCTCAAGCTTGACCATGTAGAACAAGTCAAGCTTGGAAACCATGAAGACCTCCCTCATTAAAAACCTCACCAAGGAAAACCCAATGGGATAAAACCTTGATGAGGGAAAAAGAGTGGAGACTCCATGGTTAAGGGGCTCAGCTCCTAGGAGTAAGATCAATGAGTCCAAGTCTTGATAGTATGGACTCCATTGTCTTTACTCTCGCTGCCTTAGTAAACACATCTGCAAGCTGATCTTCACTTCTTGTATAACATGGCAATATCACTCCAAGTATAATCATCTGCCTCACCTTGTGACAATCAACTTCTATATGCTTCGTCCTCTCATGAAAGACTGAGTTAGAAGCAATGTGGATAGCTGCTTGATTGTCACAATGCATTGTCATAGGAGTACTCTGCTCAATCTCCAAATGCTTCAAGATCCCCTTGATCCACACCAACTCGTTTGTCAGCTTCAACATGGCTCTATACTCAGCTTCAGCACTTGAACAGGAGATAACCTTCTGCTTCTTACTCTTCCAAGTGACCAAGTTCCCTCCAATGAATGTACAATACCCAGTAGTTGATCTCCTGTCCACTCTATCTCCTGCCCAATCAGCATCACAATATCCAACCACTTCTGTACTGCCATTACAACCCATCCAAACTCCTTGACCAGACGTGCCACTCAAATACCTCAGTATCCTATCAACCATCTTCCAATGATGAACCTTTGGTGCCTGCATATGCTGGCTCACTTGATTCACTGCAAAGCATATATCAGGTCTTGTAATCGTCAAGTAGATCAGCTTTCCAACCATCCTCCTATACAGCTTAGCATCCTCAAACAACTGGTTCTCTTCAACCTCCCCCTCACGCAAGACCTTATACCCCTCCTCAAGAGGTGTCTTAGCTATCTTTCCTCCAAGCACATCAGCTTCCTTTAGCATATCCATTGCATACTTCCTTTGAGACATGAACAAACCCTCCTTTGATCTGCATATCTCAATCCCCAAGAAATACTTCATCTCTCCCAAGTCTTTGATATCAAATACTGACCTGAGAAACTCTTTAGTGGCTTTAATCCCAGCCTTATCACTCCCTGTGATAATCAAATCATCCACATACACTAGAATCACAATGATCCCTGATGGCCCGACCAGTGTGAAGAGTGTGTGATCTAGTTCAGACTTCCTGAACCCTCTCCCATTGAGTGTTGTACTCAGCTTCCTGTACCAGGCTCTAGGAGACTGCTTCAACCCATATATAGCTTTCTTCAATCTCAAAACATTTCCTGGCTTTACTAGATGCTCAAGACCAGGAGGAGGAAGCATATATACCTCATCTTCTAGCTCACCTTGCAGGAAAGCATTCTTCACATCCATCTGCCACAAATCCCACTCCAAGTTTGTTGCAATGGATAACACAATTCGAATTGTGTGAAGCTTGGCCACTGGTGCAAAAGTATCAATGTAATCTTCTCCATAAGTCTGTGTAAATCCTCTTGCAACCAGCCTGGTCTTGTGCCTATCTATCTCCCCATTTGCAAGATATTTAATGGTGAAGATCCATCTGCTTGAAACTGCCTTCTTCCCTCTAGGTAATTCACTCTCATACCAAGTGTCATTCCTGATCATTGCATCCCTTTCATCTCCTACTGAATCTCTCCAAACCTTGTGCTTCATAGCTTCTTCATAAGATCTTGGTATCTCATTCTCATCCAAGTTACACATAAACACCATGTGCTCTTCTGGAAACTCAGCAAAGGAACACATGGCTTGAGAGGGATGCTCCACAGCCTGGGCATTGTAGTACACTCTCGTGTTTACCCAGTTGGAAGGATCCCTCCTTATCCTTGTGCTCCTCCGCAAGGTCTCAACCTGTTCTTCAGCCTGAACATTCTCTTGTGCTTCCTCTCTTAAACCAGTAGGTTCTCCCTGCTCATTTCCAGCAGGTTCTCCCTGCTCATTTCCACCTGACTGAGCTCCACTCTCTACTTCCTGTGTCTCCTCCTGATCATGCTGACCTGAATCCTCTTGGTTATGCTCCTGCTCCCCTGATTCAGATCCATTCCCCCTCTCATGATCAAGAGGAGTTGTTCCTCCAGCTTCTCCAGCTTGATTAGTAGGTCCTGTTCTTCCTGGTTCCTGATCTTGGGATAATCCTATCCCTAGCCTCTCCAACAACACCCTCAATGTTGTTGCCTTCTCTGATGGAGCTCGGGACAGATCCTCTAGGTCTTCCCATTTCTTCTCCTCATAATACCCTTTAGACTCAACAAACTTCACTTCTCTAGATACCATAACCCTCCTAGTTATTGGATCATAACATTTGTAGCCTTTCTGAGTGATTGAGTACCCAATGAACATAGCTTTAGTACTCTTTGCTTCTAGCTTGTTCCTTCTTTCTCCGGGACTCATCACATAACATAAGCACCCAAAGACTCTCAAATGATCAATGTGTGGCTTGGTCTTGTTCAATACTTCAAAGGGAGACAGTTTCTTCAAGACACGGGTTGGCACTCTATTGATGAGATAGCAAGCAGTCTGAACAGCATCACTCCAAAACCTCTTAGGGACATTCATGTGGAACATGATTGATCTCGCAACCTCCATCAAATGTCTGTTCTTCCTCTCTGCCACCCCATTTTGTTGTGGTGTGTAAGGACAGCTAGTTTGTTGCACAATCCCATGCTTTGCAAGATGACTCTTGAAAGCATTACTAGTGTATTCTCCTCCATTATCAGACCTCAGAATCTTCACAGTGGCATTGTACTGATTAGTAACATATGCTTGGAAGTTCATGAAGGCTTCTAGGACTCTGTCTTTGGAGGGAATCATGGTGATCCATGTGTACTTTGACTTCTCATCAATGAAAGTCACAAAGTACTTATGGCTGTCTCTAGACATGCAGGGAGCTGTCCACACGTCTGAATGCACCAGATCAAAGCAATTCTCATATCTGGTTTCTGATGTTGGGAAGACAGTCCTACAGTGCTTTCCAAGTATACACGCTTCACACTCCAAGTGATTGAACGCCATACTTGGTAGAATCAGTTCAATTGCCTTGGCATGAGGATGTCCCAGCCTTGCATGCCATGTGAGATTATCACACCTATCCGTTGTGCTGCTTAAACACACAGACTCCACAGGACTAGGCGCCTCAGTTGTTTGGAGATGATAGAGCTGATGCTTGCTGTCTCCTCTGCCAATAACCCTTCCAGTCTTCAAATCCTGGAACTCAACTTCATTTGGTCTGAAAACCACTTGACAATCCAGATCAACTGTAGCCTTCTTAACTGAGATTAGATTGGATGTAAACTGAGGTAGGTAGAAGGCAGTAGAGTTCTTCTCAAACAGCTTGAGGTTTCCCACTCCTTCTATTGGGATCCTGGTACCATTGGCTATCATGACACTCCCTGTTGCTGCTTTAACCTCACTGATTAGTCTCTTGTCACTGATCATGTGGTGTGTTGCTCCAGAGTCAATGATGATGGGTTTAGATGTGGATGCTTTGGCAGGAGCACCCAGACTCCGGGTCGTAGCCAAAGCATACACATGCTTAACCAACTCATCCCATTCCTTCTTTGTCACACACTCATCTGCCCTCTTGGTATCCATTCCTCTCATATCCGCACTGTCTCCTACTGTTTCTCCCATGTAAGCTGAGTATGAACACTCTCCTATAACCATCTGCTGAAGTACATCCTTGATTCTCTTCAAGATTACACTCATCCTGCCACTTAAGTGCTCAGACTCGCTATCCTTTCTCCATACCCTTCTCTTCATTAACCACTCCTTAGAAAGTTTTCTCAACCTTCCCCTCTTACAGCTTGTACCTCCCTTCCATCTTTCTGGCTTCCTGTTCATTTCCCACACATCACAAGTATATTTAACAAGCTCACATACCTCTTCCATAAGGAAGCTGAAGATCACATCTTGCTTCCTCCTTTCTTGACTACATCTCGGATTTGATGTGTGTGTCTTCACCACATCTAGCTCTGACCACACTTCTCTCAGCCTTCCCACAAGCTGATAACACTCATCCTTTCCTTGTCTCAAGCCGCGGATCACCCCTCTGTCCTCAATGACTCTCACAAGCTTGGACTTGCCTAAAGTTGCTTCAATCTCACTCTTTGTAGTGTTTCCTTGAACAACTTCATTTCCCAGCTTCAGACCTCTTGTCTGACCTTCTTCAGTAGCCATTTCCATGAAAGGTTTCCCCTTTCCATGACTACTCCATAACCCACAGCTTTCCAAAGCTCTTTTAGCCCACCTTGACCACTCGCCAAGCCTCTCCTCTTCAGTCTTCACAGTTGACTCAGGTCTGTGCTCCATTTCCATGTTGAGATGATTTGGATTCACCAGAACCTCTCACGCCACCAAGATAATGAAACCCCGGAGTTAAGAACACCAAGAACACTCAAGAACACTCAATAACTTTAAGGAAAAAGGAATCACACTCTCCCACTTTGCGCAACCTGGCTCTGATACCATATACACTTTTGTGTATTAGAGCATGATTCAACTAATCCAGGATAATCAGATGAAAAGATTAAAGAGATTAAGAGATTTTAGTGAGAGAATAGAGAGAGACTCAAAACTCCATTAGATTGATTAATGAGAGAGTTTACAACACATATAGATTAGGGATACATCAATTCGTCCAGGTTCACTCTAGCTAGGATAGAAAGCATGTGTAGTCAAAGATGCTTGATTTAAACTAGCCAATAAGGTTCCTCACATGCTTGGGCATCTTGCTTTAGCTTTCCAGCTGGTGCCAGCCTGTCTAAAGATCTCTAGCCTTGACCAGACCTTATCCAAACTCCTCCTTGCTTATTCAGACTCATCCTGGCGTGATTCACTCTTCACATAGATGCAAGGTAACTTCCCAAGTCTTTTAACTCAGTTACCACAGTAACAATAAAGTTACTGTGGTAAATCTCCAAGTTACTGCCTGCTCCAAATCCCTTCCTCTATCCATGTATCCACTCTCCATCTCCTCATCTCAACAGTAAGAACAGTGAGGAGTGACAGCTTCTTCAGACTGATCACTTAAGTCCTCTTTTAATTTGCCAACCTCTTGCTGGTCTTCTATGAGGAAATGGGACACTGGATATAATAAGCTTCATGGATCTTTTGGTAGCTCACTGATATTCCCCTCCTCAAGCTTGACTGAGTATAGTGACAAGCTTGAACGTGAGCTTCAATGAGTTTTGAACTGGGAGCACAACAATACCAACATCTGCGCTTAAGCCAACCAGTTCACCATCTTCCAGGAGCACAACAATACCAACATCTGCGCTTAAGCCAACTGGATCACCATTTGCCTTCAGCTCCAATGTCTTTGGACCACCAGTCTCCTCATGACTTAGGTGATGGCCTTCCTTGTGAGTCTCTTGAACCAGGAGCACAACAGCTCCTACGCCTGCGCTTAAGCCAACTGATTCCACTCATAAGATGTCTCTCCATGGTCAGTAATATACACCAAGTGTAGGCTCTGAACAACATGGTCTCTTTTCTCCATGTTCAGGAATATGCATCTTGTGCAGGCTCTGATCAACATGGGTATATCCCTTTTCCTGTTGCTGCTTCTGGTCTAATAATCACATCCTGTGTCCTACACACCATTACAACTCAGATAGGGATCAGTAACATCAGCATGGGACCAGATCATTGAATAAAATGAAGACTGGTCGCCACTGCTTAAAAAAAAACAGATTGCAAAAGAGCTTATCACCTCCTATGACAGCTTTAGAAACAATATGAATGCACCAGGAACAATATGTATGCCTCTTTAATACAATCCAATATGCATTTTTAAGACAATCCAGATGCTAAAGAAGACTAGGCTAATAACCTAATCAATTTCAACAACAGCATGAATACACCACACATCTAGGAACACTCCTAGATACTTAACAATCTCAAGGCAGACATGACAATTAAAGGACTCCCAATCGATATCAATATATCATGGATGCATGACAACCTAGGCAGACACTTCTAGGAACAAAAACAACCACAGATGATAAGATTAAGACAAAATGCAACTTCTAGCAACTTATCATGATCCATTGGACTCTAAACCATCACTCAAAAACGACCAGACACATTACACAAGCTATTGTTCAGGTTTAGGAGGTTTAACTTACAGCCAAGGAACCTGGGCTGGTTCCTTGAACCTTCATATACACACTACTCATCTGAGCTTGGTGGATTTGAGTTTTGGATTCATTACCCAACTCCTTTTCCTTGTGTGTTTGGCCCTGTTTGTAAAGCTCACCCTTGGATCCCCTCCTGTCCTCCTGGTCTTCTTGGTTCTATTGGACATCATCCGCCTGTGAACTTTCCTTGAAGCATGGCTGAATTTGAGTGCTTTTAAGAACATGAGATGAAATGGCTTCTCATTGTTTCTTCTTGCTGATTTGACTTCACCATACACGACCAGGGGATCAGATAGGAACCCTGAGAATGACTGAGAGGACCGTGGCTTTTGTTGACTCCATATTGAAGTAAATTTGAGAAAGTCGGTTTGAGCAGTCTTCAAGAGGGTGTGAGCTTTGAGCTTGTGCTTGATGTGTAAAGGTCATCACATAACATTTAATAACCTGTCACCACAACTAAAGACAGGTATCAAAAGACAATAAAGAGATCAGAACATGGTTTCTCACCAAGTCTGATCTCCAAAACACCTTAACAAAGAACACAATGGACATAAAACTTTCTTGAAACTATTCAAGCAACAACACTGAATCCTAATTATCATAACTAACCATTCAGGTAACATAGAAACATCACAACCTAACACCAGGTCTAAACAACATTTTAAAAGAAATTTCTAAACTTTTTCTTGACAATTTTGAAGCAAATAAACCAGACAATTTTCTAGACAAGATTAGAATAATATAATGGCATTTTTTTTTTTTTTCAGAGACAGAGATTAAAAATAGCACTAAGACTCTTAACAAAATTCTAAGGCAGACAAATACTTAGACAAAATGACAATTGGACAGTCTTTTCATGTGTAGAAACTAGACAAGAACAACAAGCTAGTTTCTAAACACCCTAAGACAACACAAACGACCAGCACACACAGTGCTTTTATCAGAGTAGAAGATTCCGCTTACTCTCAAGAAACCTGAGCTGGTTTCTTGACTCTCCAGCCCATGGGGGCTTATTGAAAGTACATTTGTTTCAGATGTGGATTGAATATCCACCACCTATCCTTAGTGAGGCCTTCCTTGCAGTGCTGACTCTTCTGACCTTTCTTCTCTTCCAACTTGAAGTAGGATTTGTTGGACAGAGACTGAGCTTCTGGTTGTCTCTCATTAACATGAGCAAAGACCTTGCAGATTTTCCATGGAGCTTCATCTGAAGTATGGCTCCAAACACCTTTGCCTCTATGGTTTTTTCTTCATCATTCTGACCCAGAGAGAGTAGTTTGGAGTTTTGAGCTTCACTGAACTCGCCCATGCTTGAATATTCATCATCTTGAAGATTTTTGGACCAGTGGATAATAGGATGTTCCTACTGGTTTGAAAGGGACAGGATTTGAAAGACTGGACTTTGATGAAGCTTGCTGAATTGAGCTAAGACTTTCTTGAGTTCCAGAGACTGAGATACTCCTTTATCTTGAGTTCTGGTGAGGCTTTTCCCTCCTGGAAAACCTTTGGACCAGAGGATAAAAGGATGTAACAAACAGGTTTGAACAGATTTTTAAAGAGAGATTTTGGACAGGGATAATTTGCGGAAGCAATATAGGTTCTCAAGAGCTTGTGGCTCTGATACCATGAAAGAATTGAGATGAAATAAAAGGAATATGATGAGAATAAGCTTCTGGTTCAGTATGAAACCAGAGAGAGTGATTGATGAGCAATTGAAAGTAATGAGAGAGTGAAGAGAGTATAAAGTGTTTGGGAGAGTTTCTGAGTATGCTAGAGTATAAGAGAGTAATGGAGGTCGTGAGAGACAAGAGAATAGAGAGAATAGGAGAATCTGAGAGTTTAGTAACCAGAGTATGTGAAGAAAGAGTTTTACTCTCCTTAGTTTACAATCAGATACAACATTGTCTTAAATAGACAAGCACACATATTAAACAAATACTAAAACAGGGTTTTACTAAACAAATAATATTGTAGGGTTTTCTGGTGAAGCCAGGAAGGTACAGCCAAGGTGAATCTCGACCAGAGGGAGTAGAGAGTGACAGGGGAGAAAGATGGGCACAGTCTGGTTGGGTGAAAGTGACAGCAGGTTCATCCTCTTATGCACATGTGACTTTTACTCTATTTAATTCCCAACTTGTCTCAGCTCTCTCCAACGGTCTAATGCTCCATTTTAACTTCAAATCTGCTTCAGAAGATCAAGCTGTACGAGTTCCTCACCTGCCTTACCATCCAAGTCACTCTAGGTAACTTGGAAGCCAAGACTGTACGGACTGCCTTGTGTAGCAAGGTTTTCCAGACCTGAATCTTTTCAAGTATCTCTTCTTCTCTTTGTCTTCTTTATTTATAAGATCAATGGATCACACTCAGCCATGCTTCTTCCTTCTCCACTCTAACCATAACTTGGTTCACAAGTCTGTATGAACCAGTCTCATCTTTGAAGTATCCAGATTACTTCCTCTACAATATCAAACTTGGATCATGAACCAGCTTCTTCTTCTGGTCATTCCCTTCTTCATTTCAACACTTAGTAGCCTGAATCCCTGCCTTATCACTTCCTGTGATAATCAAATCATCCACATACACTAGAATCACAATGCTCCCTGAAGGTCCTGTCAAGGTGAAGAGAGTGTGATCTAGTTCAGACTTCCTAAAGCCTCTCCCATTGAGTGTTGTACTCAGCTTCCTGTACCAAGCTCTAGGTGACTGTTTCAACCCATATATTGCTTTCTTCAATCTCAAAACATTCCCTGGCTTTACTAGATGCTCAAGACCAGGAGGTGGATGCATGTATACTTCATCTTCAAGTTCACCTTGCAAGAACGCATTCTTCACATCCATTTGCCACAAATCCCACTCCAAGTTTGTTGCAATAGATAAGACAATTCGAATTGTGTGAAGCTTGGCCACTGGTGCAAAAGTATCAATGTAATCTTCCCCATAAGTTTGTGTAAATCCTCTTGCAACCAGCCTAGTCTTGCGCCTATCTATCTCCCCATTTGCAAGGTACTTGATGGTGAAGATCCATCTGCTTGAAACTGCCTTCTTCCCTTTAGGTAACTCACTCTCATACCAAGTATCATTCCTGATCATTGCATCCCTTTCATCTCCTACTGAATCTCTCCAAACCTTGTGCTTCATAGCTTCTTCATAAGATCTTGGTATCTCATTCTCATCCAAGTTACACATAAACACCATGTGCTCTTCTGGAAACTCAGCAAAGGAACACACAGCTTGAGAGGGATGCTCCACAGCCTGGGCATTGTAGTACACTCTCGTGTTTACCCAGTTGGAAGGATCCCTCCTTATCCTTGTGCTCCTCCGCAAGGTCTCAACCTGTTCTTCAGCCTGAACATTCTCTTGTGCTTCCTCTCTTAAACCAGTAGGTTCTCCCTGCTCATTTCCAGTAGGTTCTCCCTGCTCATTTCCACCTGACTGAGCTCCACTCTCTACTTCATGTGTCTCCTCCTGATCATGCTGACCTGAATCCTCTTGGTTATGCTCCTGCTCCCCTGATTCAGATCCATTCCCCCTCTCATGATCAAGAGGAGTTGTTCCTCCAGCTTCTCCAGCTTGATTAGAAGGTCCTGTTCTTCCTGGTTCCTGATCTTGGGATAATCCTATCCCTAGCCTCTCCAACAACACCCTCAATGTTGTTGCCTTCTCTGATGGAGCTCGGGACAGATCCTCTAGGTCTTCCCATTTCTTCTCCTCATAATACCCTTTAGACTCAACAAACTTCACTTCCCTAGATACCATAACTCTCCTAGTTATTGGATCATAACATTTGTAGCCTTTCTGAGTGATTGAGTACCCAATGAACATAGCTTTAGTACTCTTTGCCTCTAGCTTGTTCCTTCTTTTCTCCGGGAATCATCACATAACATAAGCACCCAAAGACTCTCAAATGATCAATGTGTGGCTTGGCCTTGTTTAATACTTCAAAGGGAGACAGTTTCTTCAATACACGGGTTGGCACTCTATTGATGAGATAGCAAGCAGTCTGAACAGCATCACTCCAAAACCTCTTAGGGACATTCATGTGGAACATGATTGATCTCGCAACCTCCATCAAATGTCTGTTCTTCCTCTCAGCCACCCCATTTTGTTGTGGTGTGTAAGGACAGCTAGTTTGTTGCACAATCCCATGCTTTGCAAGATGACTCTTGAAAGCATTGCTAGTGTATTCTCCTCCATTATCAGACCTCAGAATCTTCACAGTGGCATTGTACTGGTTAGTAACATATGCTTGGAAGTTCATGAAGGCTTCCAGGACTCTGTCTTTGGAGGGAATCATGGTGATCCATGTGTACTTGGACTTCTCATCAATGAAAGTCACAAAGTACTTATGGCTGTCTCTAGACATACAGGGAGCTGTCCACACGTCTGAATGCACCAGATCAAAGCAATTCTCATATATGGTTTCTGATGTTGGGAAGACAGTTCTACAGTGCTTTCCAAGTATACAAGCTTCACACTCCAAGTGATTGAACGCCATACTTGGTAGAATCAGTTCAATTGCCTTGGCATGAGGATGTCCCAGCCTTGCATGCCATGTGAGATTATCACACCTATCCGTTGTGCTGCTTAAACACACAGACTCCACAGGACTAGGCGCCTCAGTTGTTTGGAGATGATAGAGCTGATGCTTGCTGTCTCCTCTGCCAATAACTCTTCCAGTCTTCAAATCCTGGAACTCAACTTCATTTGGTCTGAAAACCACTTGACAATCCAGATCAACTGTAGCCTTCTTAACTGAGATTAGATTGGATGTAAACTGAGGTAGGTAGAAGGCAGTGGAGTTCTTCTCAAACAGCTTGAGGTTTCCCACTCCTTCTATTGGGATCCTGGTACCATTGGCTATCATGACACTCCCTGTTGCTGCTTTAACCTCACTGATTAGTCTCTTGTCACTGATCATGTGGTGTGTTGCTCCAGAGTCAATGATGATGGGTTTAGATGTGGATGCTTTGGCAGGAGCACCCAGACTCCGGGTCGTAGCCAAAGCATACACATGCTTAACCAACTCATCCCATTCCTTCTTTGTCACACACTCATCTGCCCTCTTGGTATCCATTCCTCTCATATCCGCACTGTCTCCTACTGTTTCTCCCATGTAAGCTGAGTATGAACACTCTCCTATAACCATCTGCTGAAGTACATCCTTGATTCTCTTCAAGATCACACTCATCCTGTCACTCAAGTGCTCAGACTCGCTATCCTTTCTCCATGCCCTTCTCTTCATTAACCACTCCTTAGAAAGTTTTCTCAACCTTCCCTCTTACAGCTTGTACCTCCCTTCCATCTTTCTGGCTTCCTGTTCATTTCCCACACATCACAAGTATATTTAACAAGCTCACATACCTCTTCCATAAGGAAGCTGAAGATCACATCTTGCTTCCTCCTTTCTTGACACCATCTCGGATTTGATGTGTGTGTCTTCACCACATCTAGCTCTGACCATACTTCTCTCAGCCTTCCCACAAGCTGATAACACTCATCCTTTCCTTGTCTCAAGCCGCGGATCACCCCTCTGTCCTCAATGACTCTCACAAGCTTGGACTTGCCTAAAGTTGCTTCAATCTCACTCTTTGTAGTGTTTCCTTGAACAACTTCATTTCCCAGCTTCAGACCTCTTGTCTGACCTTCTTCAGTAGCCATTTCCATGAAAGGTTTCCCCTTTCCATGACTACTCCATAACCCACAGCTTTCCAAAGCTCTTTTAGCCCACCTTGACCACTCGCCATGCCTCTCCTCTTCAGTCTTCACAGTTGACTCAGGTCTGTGCTCCATTTCCATGTTGAGATGATTTGGATTCACCAGAACCTCTCACGCCACCAAGATAATGAACCCAGAAGTTAAGAACACCAAGAACACTCAAGAACACTCAAGATTTTTAAGAAAAAGGAATCACACTCTCCCACTTTGCGCAACCTGGCTCTGATACCATATACACTTTTGTGTATTAGAGCATGATTCAACTAATCAGGGATAATCAGATGAGAAGATTAAAGAGATTAAGAGATTTTAGTGAGAGAATAGAGAGAGAGGCTCAAAACTCCATTAGATTGATTAATGAGAGAGTTTACAACACATATAGATTAGGGATACATAATTTCGTCCAGGTTCAGTCTAGCTAGGATAAGAGGCATGTGTAGTCAAAGATGCTTGATTCAAACTAGCCAATAAGGTTCCTCACATGCTTGGGAATCTTGCTTTAGCTTTCAAGCTGGTGCCAGCCTGTCTAAAGCTCTCTAGCCTTGACCAGACCTTATCCAAACTCCTCCTTGCTTATCCAGACTCCTCCTGGCGTGTTTCACTCTCCAAATGGATGCAAGGTAACTTCCCAAGTCTTTTACCTCAGTTACCACAGTAACAATAAAGTTACTGTGGTAAATCTCCAAAGTTACTGCCTGCTCCAAATCCCTTCCTCTATCCATGTATCAACTCTTCATCTCCTCATCTTAACAGAATAGGCACGCCACTGCCTAGACCCGGTTAGCTTCTTCTTCAGGTACTTGCAATGTTAAGGAGAAGAACACCAGTGAGTTTTACAACCATCTGTGCTTCTCCCTTTTTGTAACACTTCTCCATTGTACACACAATGGGCATCATTCTTTCTCTTTCAACTCGGATTTGATGATGAACTAGGAACACCTTTTGTGAACCTGAAACATCACTCAAACTCTAGCAAAGATAAGTCACAATTGCATTGGGATCAATCCTTGACTTCATCAAGTTTGATCACCAATGTCTCAAGCTTTATAACATTAGATAGAATCAAGACAATGTCAAGTTCTTATCTATGCAAGCAACCATTCTCTAAATACTAAGCAAGACCTTATCAGATTCAAGTCAAAGTATTTAGGCAATTTTATGCAACTTAGATTTTAATCTAAATGCAAAAATACAAGGCAGTATGCATTAATCTTAATCAGTTTCTAACTCATGAAAGCAAGCATGATTAGATAATATAATCTATTATCTTAACAAGACAAGTTAATTTAGAACTGACATTAAGCATTTAACCATTTTCAATAGTATTGATGTCAAATCTTGATTAATAAATTATCAAGTTTGATTCCCAATATCACAAGCAATGCAACAGATAGACACAAGGCATTATCAAGTTCTATTCTTTGCAAGCTAAATCTCTAAGTACAAGTAAGATCCTAACAGATTCAAGACAAGTTACTTAGGCACTCTTAAGAGCTTCTTTACTCAGTACTTAGACATGAATCTAATACTTCAACGTAAGACAGCCACAAGACTATATGCAACAGCTTTAAATTCGGTTTCACTCCATGTATGCAAGCAGATTTGATTAATCACAACAAGCATCACTATGACCGGAGCTAAGCATACTAAACAATTTCAATACCCAAACAAGACTCTTAAAGTATCCTGGGACAGATTCTAAAGCAACTTCATTTTAGCAATCTTTTAAACAATCCTCAGGTTTCCAATCACATCACAACATCACAACCTGTTCATACACTCAAGCTTTATACAAGAGAAAGAGATTTCCTTACAGCCAAGGAACTAGTGTTAGTTCCTTGAAACTCCTTAGTACATGGGAAGATCCGAGCTGTTGGTGTCAACTCCTACATCTCCTTCTTTCATGGACCTTTCTCTTGAACCCACCATGCCTAAGACACCTCCTCTCTTCATTTTGAGTCGCCATACCAGGTACAAGTTGAAAGCTTTCACCTTTCTTCTTGGACAGTGAATGGGAATGGCTTGGACATGCTTCCAATGGCCTTCTTTCTTCAGGACGACCATGAGAGAGTGGAGAACGACCAAGAACAGCTTCTGGACGCCATTGATGAGCACACCTTCTTCTTGAAGAGGTTGATCAGCCAAATGACCATGAAGCTTCTTCTTGGTTTGGAAATGGCATGGGAGTGAGCTTTGAGCTTAGCGGAAGCTGGAACCAAGTTCTAATGAACCTGGCTCTGATACCATATGAGATTTAAGAGTACTCAGGTTGTATGTGTGTATGAAACCCAAATGGGTAAAGAGAGAGAGCTTGGAAGCGATTTGAGAGAAAGGAAGTTTGATGAGTGTTTGTGTGTCTAAGTGTTTAAGAGATTAGTAACAAGACTGAGAACGTGTATAGAGATTCAGGATGAGAGACTAGAGAGACTAAGAAAGTGTTTCAGATTAGAGAAGGAGAAGGGAAACCCCCTTACTCACTTAAGAGTTACAAAACATCACTTATGAGCTTATATATGCTCTTTACAACTTGCAATCATAAACCTAAATCTAAGGGCTGTTATAACTTGAATTTAAATGAATGGATGAGATGGACAGATGGTCTTGGTCGTGGCTGTGCTGTTCCTGATGGATAATTGGTCCATTTGAATCTGGTCAAGGGAAGGCTGGCTCCTTATTGGCTAGCTAAAGGCTCCCATGAATCTGCCCACTTCTTTTGCTAGATACATGGTCTCCTTTTGCTTTTACTTTACAGCAAGAGACTCTCCTTTCCAGCCTGTCACTCGCCAGCCTCTCCTTTGTCTTCTTCTCTTAAGAGTTTCACCAGTGCCCTATTTTTGCACCAACTTCAAATGTGCTCAAATGGTTGACTGGTGAACTTTCGGGATGTCTCGGTCCGTACGGATCCGTACGGTCCGTACGGATCCGTACGGTCCGTACAGCCAGTCCCTAAGTTTGCACACTCGCCCAAATACTCTTCTAAGTCCCTCCTGGAATTGCCCTATCTTTGCACCATACTTCCATCTTCTCTCTAACTCCTCCAAAGCCTTCACATGATCAGTCTAAGTCTTTCCTAGACTTATCTTCACAAGATAACTTCTTCAGAATACTTCTGAAGCTTGATTGAACTCTTCTAGACATCTTCTAGAGCTTGCCCTATCATTGTACAAGCTCCATCTTCTCTTCAGTTCAACAGTGTTTAGAGAATCTGAGAAGCATGCAAGTGGAAAATTCTATCAAGTAAAGGATTTCTTTTCTATGATAACCGCCTGTGTGTTCCTAGTGGTTCTTTGAGAGAATTGTATGTTAGGGAAGCTCACGCAGGAGGGCTGATGGGACACTTTGGAGTCGCCAAAACACTCTCCACCTTGCAGGAACACTTCTACTGGCCGAGTATGAAGAAAGAAGTGGAGCGTGTGTGCTCAAGGTGTGTCGTGTGCAAGCAAGCCAAGTCTAAGGTCCAACCAACAGGTTTGTATACACCCCTCCCTATTCCTACTGCACCATGGGTTGATATCTCTATGGACTTTGTCTTGGGATTGCCTAGAACTAGGAAGGGAAGAGATAGTATCTTTGTGGTTGTTGACAGATTTTCTAAGATGGCTCACTTCATACCTTGTCATAAAACTGATGATGCATCTTTGGTAGCTGATCTATTCTTTAGAGAAGTTGTTAGATTGCATGGTATGCCTAGGACTATAGTTTCTGATAGAGATACTAAGTTCCTTAGCTACTTCTGGAAAACTCTGTGGGGAAAGTTGGGAACTAAGCTATTGTTTTCAACTACTTGTCATCCCCAAACTGATGGTCAAACTGAATCAGTCAATAGGACATTGTCTACTCTTTTGCGTGCCATCATTAAGAGTAACATTAGGACATGGGAGGACTGTTTACCACATGTAGAGTTTGCATATAACAGAGCAGTGCATTCAGCTACTAAACTTTCTCCTTTTCAAGTTGTTTATGGTTTTAATCCATTGTCTCCTCTTGATTTATTTGCTTTACCTTTAAAAGAACAAACTAACCTTGATGGCAAGCAAAAGGCCGAGTTCGTTTTGTCTTTGCATGAACAGGTCAGGAAGAACATTGAGGAGAGGACCAAGATGTATGAGAGGCAGAAGAACAAGGGGCGCAAGAAGCTAGTGCTTGAACCGGGTGATCTTGTGTGGATTCACATGAGAAAAGAGAGGTTTCCTGTTGAGAGGAAATCAAAGTTGCTACCAAGGAAAGATGGACCTTTCAAAGTGCTGAAAGAATCAACAACAATGCCTACCAGATTGACCTTGAAGGGAAATACACAATCAGTTCTACTTTCAATGTTTCTGACTTGGATCCTTTTATTGCAGATGATTTGGATTTGAGGTCAAATCCTTTTAAAGGAGGAGGGGATGGTGTAGCCATTGTTAACTTGAAGAGAAGAAGTGGAGAAGCAAAAGTGATGAGTTGAGTTGGTGCTTGTGCAAAGACATGGCAAGATCTTCAGAGATTGTATGTTAAGGCTTTGGGAGAGTCTTAAGGCTTCAGAAGTGGTCTGATGAGTGTGCAAAGATAGGGTTAAGTCCAGGAGGGACTTAGACACCATTTGGAGAAGATTTGGGTCAGACAGTAACTCCAAAGTTACCACAGTAACTTTGGAAAGTTACCACAGTAAGATTGGAGAAGTTTGGGCAAGTTTGTGTAAAAGTGAATAGTGAATCACTAGTCACTATTCAGGTTGACTATTCACTATTTGGGTCACTATTCAGGATGTGAAGAGTGTGCATAGTATATGGATAAGGCACCAAGGTTTGAATCTAGTCAAAGGGAATCAAGAAGATGCTTTGTGGAGGCAAACAACCAATGGGAGCTTCCTTGTGTGTGATTGGCTAGTTCTGGTCTTGGACAGGCTGTCTCTTGCTGTAAAGAGAAGGGAGCCACGACCATGAACCTGGACAGATGCATGGGAAGATTAGTAGGAGCCTAAGGAGAGCCAATCACAAGCAAGGAGCCAGCTTGCCTTGGTTTGAATTAAAGTGAGCCAGCTTAGCTTATCCAATCAGCACACATCACTCAGATTACAACAAGACCAACTCATCCTCACCATCCATTCCTCTTAAGTTATTTCTATCCATTAGATATAGGTTTATGAGTTTGCAAGAGTGTAAAACCTATATAAAGACCCTCATGGGCGTTTGTAACTCTCTTAAGAGAGTATGGGGGTTTTCCCCATCTCCTTCATAAATATAAAAGTGTGTTCTTGATCAGATTCCCTTAATCTACCCCTTTCTTAGTCTCTAATCTCTTAATCTCTCTAAGTCTCTTTGTTTCTGATTCAAGTTCATACTAGTTTCATCAGACCTCTTATTCAACTAGTTCAAGACATTATTCTTTGCCTCTAATGGCTTCTCATACACATACACAGCCAGAGCTCTCAAATCTCATATGGTATCAGAGCCAGGTTCATCAGAACCTGAGCTGAGCTTCCGCAAATCCACAGCTCTCATCTCAGCTCAAACCAAACCCTTGAAGTCATATCCATCCGAGTTCAGCTCTTGAAGAAGAAGAGACTTGAAGCCATGGAGTGTTATCCTGTCCCTCAAGCCGTTGCTGTCTGTACCTGATGGAGAGAGTCTCATTGGAAGCAAAGGAGGATGGAGAGGCGTCATGAACCTCAAGCCAAAACTCCTTGTCCAAGAGCTTGTTACATCCTGCTACAAGAAAGATGAAGTGAAGAGAAGCTGGCTTGATAGTATGGAGCAAGGAGGGGTCTTTGGGTGTGAGAAACAAGAAGGAGGCCATGGACTGAAGGAGAAGGAGGTGGGTGACGATCCAGACTCTTGAATCCAACCATATCATGGCCAGATTGCCTTTGGAGGCTTAAGGAACCAACCTGGTTCCTTGTGTAAGCGATTCTTTAAAACCTTCTTGATAATGAGCTTGTGTTGTGACTGTGCCTGGTTATTGTGATGTGTATTGATTGAAAAACCTGAGGATAATGTGTGATTGCTAAATATAATTAGTTGAATCTGTCCCAGGATGCTTTAAAGGCTTGTTTAGTGTTTAAAGAGTAAAATGCTTGCTCCTGTTAAGTAATGAGTTTGCTAAATGTGAAATGATATTGTTTGAAGCTCATGAACTGAAAACAGATTGAAAGTAATGCATTGTCTGATGATAAGTGATGATAGTAATGCTTAGCCTAAGTTATAAATGAATGTGTGATGGATTGTATTGTTGCATTCATGAATTAAAACTGATTAAGGTTAGTGCATACTGTCAAATGGCTGTCTTACATTGAAGCATTAGATTCATGTCTAAATGCTGAGTAAAGAAGCTTTAAAAATTGCCTAAGTAGCTTGTATTGAATCTGTTAGGATCATGCTAGTGCTTAGAGAGTTTGCTTGCAAAGATTAGAACTTGAAAATGTCTAGTTTAATCTGTTGCATTGCTTAAAGACATTGGTGTTCAAACTTGATGATGCATCAAGGGTTGACCCAATGCACTTGTGTCTTATCTTTGCTGGAGTTTGAGTGATGTTTCAGGTTCACAAGAGGTGTTCTGGTTCACCATCCATCCGAGTTGAAAGAGGAAGACTTTGCCCATTGTGTGGAGCAATGGAGAGTTGAGAGAGAAGTGGTGATGCGCCACTGGTGTGAAGTGTCACTGAAGCTCACTTGCAAGCTTGGACCTATACTCAATCCAAGCTTGAGGAGGGGAGTTTAGTGAGCTTCCAAGCGATCCAAGAAGTCCATTGCAAGCATCTGAAGAAGGAGCCATCCGGGCTTAGGCTGTGGCGAGTCTATTCAAGAGAGTACTCAAACTAAGACAGAGTACTCTTGGCTGTGAGAAGATGAAGGCAACTCTATCAAGGCGGCTTCTAGTGTGAAGTGATTGGAGAGATAGCTGAAGCTTCCACAAGCATTCCATGAAGATGGCAAGATCAGAAGAGGAGCGGCAATGGTGTGTGTGTGAGGATCATGAAGCAATCCATTCAAGCTTGTTCCTGTGAGAGTCTCAAGCTTGAGGGGGAGTGTTGAAGCTTACATGATCCAAGAGAGCTTGGTGGTTATTCTAGAAGAGGAAGCAACCTGTTGAGAAGTATGATGAAGGATGAAGAAGCAATGTCCAAGGCGGCTTCAAGTGTTGAGGTGATTGGAGAGTGTCTGAAGCATCCTCATGTAGCTCAAGCAACAAGGTGGCGACTCTATAAGAAGAAGAAGCAGCCAAGACTCAGTAAGAGAAGTTGTATCTCCAAGAAGAGGCTGATCTGGTGTGTCCGAGCACTTCAACCTAACAAGAGGTTAGGTGAAAGGGGGAGAGACCAAGATTAGGCAGTAAGGAGAGTACAAGGCGTGGGATGATTGTAGAGGCCATGATCCAGAGTCTTTGTGTCCCTTACATTGTTGGTAAGGCACAAAGACTCACTGGCCAATCCCTAAGCCTTGGAGACTTTACTCTTTTTCCCTCATCAAGGTTTTGTCCCAAAGGGTTTTCCTTGGTGAGGTTTTTAATGAGGAAGTTCTTCAAGGTTCCAAGCTTGACTTAGGATCAGCTAGAGTCAAGCTTGAGGGGGAGTGTTAACTTGAAGAGAAGAAGTGGAGAAGCAAAAGTGATGAGTTGAGTTGGTGCTTGTGCAAAGACATGGCAAGATCTTCAGAGATTGTATGTTAAGGCTTTGGGAGAGTCTTAAGGCTTCAGAAGTGGTCTGATGAGTGTGCAAAGATAGGGTTAAGTCCAGGAGGGACTTAGACACCATTTGGAGAAGATTTGGGTCAGACAGTAACTCCAAAGTTACCACAGTAACTTTGGAAAGTTACCACAGTAAGATTGGAGAAGTTTGGGCAAGTTTGTGTAAAAGTGAATAGTGAATCACTAGTCACTATTCAGGTTGACTATTCACTATTTGGGTCACTATTCAGGATGTGAAGAGTGTGCATAGTATATGGATAAGGCACCAAGGTTTGAATCTAGTCAAAGGGAATCAAGAAGATGCTTTGTGGAGGCAAACAACCAATGGGAGCTTCCTTGTGTGTGATTGGCTAGTTCTGGTCTTGGACAGGCTGTCTCTTGCTGTAAAGAGAAGGGAGCCACGACCATGAACCTGGACAGATGCATGGAAGATTAGTAGGAGCCTAAGGAGAGCCAATCACAAGCAAGGAGCCAGCTTGCCTTGGTTTGAATTAAAGTGAGCCAGCTTAGCTTATCCAATCAGCACACATCACTCAGATTACAACAAGACCAACTCATCCTCACCATCCATTCCTCTTAAGTTATTTCTATCCATTAGATATAGGTTTATGAGTTTGCAAGAGTGTAAAACCTATATAAAGACCCTCATGGGCGTTTGTAACTCTCTTAAGAGAGTATGGGGGTTTTCCCCATCTCCTTCATAAATATAAAAGTGTGTTCTTGATCAGATTCCCTTAATCTACCCCTTTCTTAGTCTCTAATCTCTTAATCTCTCTAAGTCTCTTTGTTTCTGATTCAAGTTCATACTAGTTTCATCAGACCTCTTATTCAACTAGTTCAAGACATTATTCTTTGCCTCTAATGGCTTCTCATACACATACACAGCCAGAGCTCTCAAATCTCATAGCCATGACCAGAGACATAGAAGAGGAGCTGAGCGAGACTGATGAGGACGAGCCAAGTGATGAGACTGCCGTAGAAGAGAGGTGTGAAGCTGAGGATACTGAAGAGAACCGGAACCAGAGTGAGATACCATGTGAGCCATCCAGTGTGTGGAGTGGACCAGTTACTAGATCAAGACTGAGAGCACAAGAGGAGAGGCTCCAGGAGTTAGCCAAAACCGTGGGCCTTGGTTCAAGGCAAGGAGATCAAGATAAACCAGCTTGTTGGTTTAATTTAATTACTTTGTAAGGGCTTCGGTTATTGGGCTTTCATTTAATTTAAACCAAAGACAATTAGGATTAGAATTAGAATTAAACCACCTTGGTTTATTATTAGGGTTTTCGATTTTACCTTTAAGAACATGGGGGACGCAGCTTTGTTTTCTCAACTTTCAATCTAAGAATTATTCAGTCAACTTTGTTGTCTTGTCTCTAGCTTTCTCTGTTCAGCTCTAGAACATTGATCTCACTTAAAGGAAGGAATTCCTGTGAATCCCATCTTAGACAATACAAGGTGATCTTGTGTCTTTGAGTAGCAAACCATCCTTGGCGCCAACCCACAGGCTCAGGGAAACGTTCATAGTTCAAAGGAGAGCTAGTAGCCTCTTAGAACACCCTCTATCCATCCACCTTCAAGTGATCCAGAGTTTAAGCCATACCCAGGCTGCACCACAGGTGATCCCAGTTTTCCTGTTTGGGAATATGACAGCTTCTTTGTCATTCTAATCAAACCAGGATGAATCGTGATCTAAGAAGCTTGAATTGGATACATAAAGTAGTGGAGAACCATTAGGAAGTTGAATAAATCTCATAGGAGTTAGGATGAAGAAGCTATCCCACTTTCAAATTAGGTGATCCCAGTTTTCCTGTTTGGGAATATGACAGCTTCCTTGTCATTCTAATCAAACCAGGATGAATCGCGACGTAAGAAGCTTGATTTTGATACATAAAGTAATGGAGAATCATTAGGAAGTTGAATAAATCTCATAGGAGTTAGGATGAAGAAGCTGTCTCACTTTCAAATCAGGTGATCCCAATTTTCCTGTTTGGGAATATGACAGCTTCTTTGTCATTCTAATTAAACCAGGATGAATCGCGATGTAAGAAGCTTGATTTTGTTATATAAAGTAATGGAGAATCACTAGGAAGTTGAATAAATCTCATAGGAGTTAGGATGAAGAAGCTATCCCACTTTCAAATCAGGTGATCCCAGTTTTCCTGTTTGGGAATATGACAGCTTCCTTGTCATTCTAATCAAAACAGGATGAATCGCGATGTAAGAAGCTTGATTTTGATACATATAGTAATGGAGAATCACTAGGAAGTTGAATAAATTTCATAGGAGTTAGGATGAAGAAGCTATCCCACTTTCAAATCAGGTGATCCCATTTTTCCTGTTTGGGAATATGACAGCTTCCTTGTCATTCTAATCAAACCAGGATGAATCGCGACGTAAGAAGCTTAATTTTGATACATAAAGTAATGGAGAATCATTAGGAAGTTGAATAAATCTCATAGGAGTTAGGATGAAGAAGCTGTCCCACTTTCAAATCAGGTGATCCCAATTTTCCTGTTTGGGAATATGACAGCTTCTTTGTCATTCTAATCAAACCAGGATGAATCATGATGTAAGAAGCTTGAATTGGATACATAAAGTAGTGGAGAACCATTTGGAAGTTGAATAAATCTCATAGGAGTTAGGATGAAGAAGCTATCCCACTTTCAAATCAGGTGATCCCAGTTTTCCTGTTTGGGAATATGACAGCTTCCTTGTCATTCTAATCAAAACAGGATGAATCGCGATGTAAGAAGCTTGATTTTGATACATATAGTAATGGAGAATCACTAGGAAGTTGAATAAATTTCATAGGAGTTAGGATGAAGAAGCTATCCCACTTTCAAATCAGGTGATCCCATTTTTCCTGTTTGGGAATATGACAGCTTCTTTGTCATTCTAATCAAACCAGGATGAATCACGATGGAAGAAGCTTGATTTTGATATATAAAGTAATGGAGAATCACTAGGAAGTTGAATAAATCTCATAGGAGTTAGGATGAAGTGTTGAGTTGAGTTAAGCATATAAGTGAGAAGAGAAGAGGAGTTGAGGAGATGAAGAGATGAGGCAGAGTGGAGTTTAGAGAGAGTATGGTACGGACGTCCGTACAAGGCCGTACAAGCCGTACAGTCCGTACCATCCAAGCCTCGACCAAAACTTACCATGCATTGCCCAAGTGAAATGGTAAACGAGGAAGAGTTACTCAAGAGGAGAAGGATCAGAACGTTGAGAGGATAAGGGAAGAGCATGCCAGGCTGTGACAGGCTGTAAGGAGAGGAAGCATGCGAGTCCTCTTATCCGTCCATCTCTAAAGCAACCTTTGACTCCACATGCTTCAATAGTGCCCATTTCGAGTTTTGGAAACCCTTGTAGCTCTCTTATAAATATGTAACCTCACTCATTAATAAAGTAATGGAGTTTTGAGTCTCTCTCTCTTAAGTCTCTCTCTTGTTCTTAATCTCCAATCTCTTTAATTCTCAGATTAGACTTAATCACTTCTTAAATCACCAAATCTAATATGGTATCAGAGCCAGGTTCGTTCAAAAGGAGAGAGTGATTTCGTTTTTCTAAATGTTCTTGAGTGTTCTTGAGAGTTCTTGAGAGTTGTCGAGAGCTAGATCCTTTAAAAGTCAAGTTTGTGTCTGTTGGTGTTTCTTTTGGAGAGTCAGCTTCAAGGGAGTCCCTTTAGGTGTTTGACAAGGTCAGAAGATGGGTCTAGCTTGTGGTTCAGCAAGGCGTGAAGAGAAGGAAGATAGAAGAAATGAGTGGGGGTGGTTCTCACAAATGAGAGCGACTCTGAAGAGGTGTGGAGTTTGGAGAAACCATGAGAAGGAAGAGTCTTTGAAGGGTAGAGCTGCTGAGAAAGATCAGACAGCAAGAGAAACAAGTGGAAGTTGCTTTAGTCTTGAAGAAAGTACACTGCTTGAGAAGATTGAAGATGTTTATGAGAACAAGATCAGTCTTAGGAGAGTGTATGAAGTCAAGAAGGTGATCAGTGGAGGTAAACCAGGAAGAGAAGAGTTCAATAACCATGTGAGGAAGCTACAACATTTGTGGGTTGAACTACAAGGGTTGAGATCCCATGTGGATGGGGATACTACACAAGAGCAAGAGACGGTCTTGAAGCTCTTGGCGAGCATGGAGTCATCATATGGGTGGCTGGTAGAGATGGTTCTAAGAGGGGAACAGCTTCCGGAAATGGAAGAGATTTGTGGGCTTATAAGAAGGGCGTATGAGATAATGAGAGATGATGAGAGGCTAACCATGAGTAGGAGTGAGAGCTCATGGAAGCCAACTGGGAGTAGGAGTGAGAGCTTCCAGAAGCTAACCATGAGTAGGAGTGAGAGCTCATGGAAGCCAACTGGGAGTAGGAGTGAGAGCTTCCAGAAGCTAACCATGAGTAGGAGTGAGGGCTCATGGAGGCTAACCGGGAGTAGGAGTGAGGGCTTCCGGAAGAAGAGAAGGTGCAGAATGCTATCCAAAGCTTCTATCAACATAGGAAAGGGTAGAAAGAGAGTTGTGGGAGAGTGTTCTTACTCAGCCTACATGGGGGAATCAGTAGAAGACAGTGGGGTGTTAAGAGAGCAGGAGAAAGGGAGTGGAGCTGATGATCGCATCACCAGGAAGGAATGGAGAGTGTTCATGGAACATGTACAAGCCTTAACAGCAAGCAAGAAGCATACTATACAATCCGGAGCTTCTAAACCCATGGTGATTGATTCTGGAGCAAGTCATCATATGATCAGTGATAGGAGGCTTATAAGTGAGATCAAGGCTGCAACAGGGAGTGTTAAGATAGCTAATGGCGCTATGATCCCAATAGAAGGAGTGGGAAAGCTCAAACTGTTTGAGAAGGACACGGCTGCTTTCTATATGCCTCAGTTCACTTCAAATCTATTATCTGTGAAGAAAGCTACCATTGATCTTGATTGTCAAGTAGTATTCAGACCTGATGAAGTTGAGTTCCAAGATTTGAAGACTGGGAGAGTCATTGGCAGAGGAGACAGCAAAAATCAGCTATACCACCTCGACTTGGCTAAGACCTCTAATCCCTTTGATTCTAGTTGCTTGAGTAGTACTGCTGAGAAGATTGATAGTATTACTTGGCATGCTAGATTAGGACATCCTCATGCTCGTGCCATTGAGTTGATAATCCCTAATATGTCATTCAATCACTTGGATTGTGAAGCATGCATATTAGGAAAGCATTGTAGGACTGTTTTCCCAACATCTAAGACTACTTATGAGCATTGCTTTGATCTAGTTCACTCGGATGTGTGGACCGCTCCATGCATGTCTAGAGACAGCCATAAATACTTTGTGACATTCATTGATGAGAAGTCTAAGTATACATGGCTCACATTGCTTCCATCATCTAAGATAAGGTGCTAGAAGCGTTTATGAACTTCCAAGCATATGTATCTAATCAATACAATGCTACTGTGAAGGTACTGAGATCAGACAACGGAGGTGAATACATCAGCAATGCCTTCAAGAGTCATCTAGCCAAGCATGGGATTGTGCATCAGACCAGTTCTCCCTACACACCACAGCAGAATGGTGTAGCTGAGAGGAAGAATAGGCACTTGATGGAGGTTGCTAGGTCGATGATGTTTCATGCAAATGTCCCAAAAAGATTTTGGGGAGATGCTGTTCAAACTGCTTGCTACCTCATCAACCGGGTCCCAACCAAGATACTGAAGAATCTGTCTCCATTTGAGGTGCTGAATAAGAGCAAGCCTTTATTGATCACCTACGAGTATTTGGGTGTGTATGCTATGTCATGACTCCAGGAGAACAGAGAAACAAGCTGGAGGCAAAGAGTACTAAGGCAATGTTTATTGGATACTCTATCACTCAGAAGGGATACAAGTGCTATGATCCTGAAGCAAGGAGAGTGATGGTATCTAGAGAAGTGAAGTTTATTGAATCCAAAGGGTATTATGAAGAAAAGGAGTGGGAAAATCTGAAGGATTTGTCTCAAGCTCCATCTGATAGAGCAACAACACTGAGGGTGCTGTTGGAGAAGCTAGGGATAGGGTTATCCCAGGATCAGGAATCTGGAAGAAGAGAGTCTTCCAATCCTACTAGTGAAGCTGAAAGAACAACTCCTCTTGATCATGAGAGGGGGAATGGAACTGAATCTCATGAGCAAGTGCACAATCAAGAAGATTCAGGCCAGCATAATCAAGAGATGACACAGGAAGTAGAGAGTGGTGCTCAGTCTAGTGGAGATGGGCAAAGAGAGTCTACTGGCTCAGATGAGAGTGGTACTCAGTCTAGTGGAGATTGGGAAGTAGATCCTGATGGGTCAAATGAGAGTGGTGCTCAATCAAGTGAAGATAGGCAAGAAACACAAGACGAACAAGTTCAGGAGCTAAGGAGGAGCACAAGGGTGAAGAGAGATGCTTCCAACTGGGTAAACACGAGAGTGTACCACTTGTTCTTCTTGTGTTTCTTGCCTATCTTCACTTGATTGAGCACCACTCTCATTTGACCCATCAGGTTCTACTTCCCAATCTCCACTAGACTGAGTACCACTCTCATCTGAGCCAGTAGACTCTCTTTGCCCATCTCCACTAGACTGAGCACCACTCTCTACTTCCTGTGTCACCTCTTGATTATGCTGGCCTGAATCTTCTTGATTGTGCACTTGCTCATGAGATTCAGTTCCACTCCCCTCTCATGATCAAGAGGAGTTGTTCTTTCAGCTTCACTAGTAGGATTGGAAGACTCTCTTCTTCCAGATTCCTGATCCTGGGATAACCCTGTTGAGGCTGAGACAGTAACTTTAGAGATTACCATGGTAACTTTTATTTACCACAGTAACTTTGGAGTGGTAAGATAAAAGCATGGGAAGTTACCTTGAACCTATTTGGAGAAGGGATCACGTCCAAAGGGGAGCAAGGAGTGGTGTGGATAAGGTTTGGTCATAGCTGGAAAGGTGAAGCCACTTTACAGCCTGTCCAAGCATGTGAAGCCTCTCAGCAGCCAGCTAGCCTTGACTTCACATGCTTTGAGTCCCATTTTCGAAATCCTCTTTGTATCAGCCTTATCTCTTCATTTATAACTTGTATCTGAGACATTAAATTAATAAATGGAGTTTTGAGTCTCTCTCTCTCTAGAATCTCTCTATTCTCTCTAAACTTTACTCTAATCTTCTCTGATTATTATTAAACACACTCTAAACACAAAAGTGTATATGGTATCAGAGCCAGGTTGCTCAAAAGGGGGTGAGTGTGTGATTTCTTTTTCGCAAATCTGGGTTCTTTCTTGAGTGTTCTTAGTGTTCTTGGTGTTCTTGAGTGTTCTTGGTGAGTCTGGGTTATGTTCTTCAGTCACTAGGCTCGTTTGGATATTTCTGATGGAAACAAACAACCTAGGCATGGAGATGAAGCATAGTTCTAGTATTCCATTGAAGCTTGAAGAGGAAACTGGTGGAAGTTGGTCAAGATGGGCGAAGGCAGTGTTGAGGAGCTGTGTGTTGTGGAGTAGTCATAAAAAGGGGAAGCCTTGAGAAGAATGGCTACAGAAGCAGGTCAGGCGTGGAGTCTGAGGTATGAAGATAGAGTTGTTCAAGAAAACCATACAAGATGTGGGATTGAAGCAGCTCATGGGAGTAGATCCGATCTGAAGAAGGTTTGTGGAGTCAAGAGAGCTAACACAGACCTGAGAAGAGGAAAGGAAGAACTCCATCAGCTTGTGGGCAAGCTGAAATACTACTTGTGGAGAGAGCTGGATTTGTTGAGATCAAGAACATCAGATCCGGAGGTGATTCAAGAAAGGCTGGAGCAAGATGTAGTCTTGAGCCTTCTAGTGAGCTTAACTCATCATATGGTCAGCTGATTATGCAAGTAGCCAAAGATGATGAGCGAGTAGATGTGGATGGGTTGTGTGAGCTTGTTCAGTCTTCATATAAAGTATATGAGAAGAGCAAGAGACTGATCAGGATCAGAGATGGTACAAGGTGTAAGCAGGGAAGATTGAGGAGACTGTCCAGGACTTGGGTCATGGTGAGAAAGACTCAGAGGAAGAGTATGTTGAACTGAAGAGAAGATGGAGCTTGTACAAGAATAGGGCAAGCTCTAGAAGATGTCTAGAAGAGTTCAATCAAGCTTCAGAAGTGTTCTGAAGGAGTTATCTTGTGAAGTTAAGTCTAGGAAAGACTTAGACTGATCATGTGGAGGCTTTGGAGGAGTTAAAGAGAAGATGGAAGTATGGTGCAAAGATAGGGCGTTCGGTACGGCCATGGTACGGCCTAGGGTGATCCAAGAAGGTGTAAGGGTTAACCATAGAAGGAAGTTGGATGAAAGCATAGGACGAGTGTACGGACCTCAAGGCCGTACAGCGTCCGTACATCCCATCCGGTACAGCCATCACTCGGATCAGTCTTGATCAAGTTGTGCAATGTGTGGGCGCGGCAGGTTTGAATTAACAAGACCGTTGAAGGCTTATGGAGGGAAGGAATATGCTGAGCATCTTGTATAGATAAGGAGCAAGCTGTAAAGTGAAAGCAAAAGCAAAAGGTAAAGGCAAAAGGAGAAGCATGTATCTGGTCACATAAGGAGCAAGATACATTGGCGCATTCAGTCTCCTTTGCCTCAGTTTGAATCAACCAATTACAAGACAAGCTGCCAAGACCAAAGACCAGCCTTATCTCATCCAGGCCGTCCATCATTCAAGTTAATATCAGCCCTAGGATATAGGTTATGATATTGCAAAGTGTAGAGACATATATAAGCCAAGGATTGGCGATTGTAATAGACTAAGTGAGTAAGGGGGTTTCCCCTCTCCTTCTCTAATCTGAAACACTAATCTTCAGTCTCTTATTCTCTCAGTATCTCTAGTCTCTTAAGTCTCTTAATCTCTCTGTTCTTAAGTCTCTTATACACTCTCACAAATCTCTCTTCCTAAATCACCTAGAACAAGCTCTAATCATTCTTCATTGAAGCTTATACACACACACATACTACCAGAGTAGAGATCTCTTTAAAAATCATATGGTATCAGAGCCAGGTTCATCAGAACCTGAGCTGTAGCTTCCGCACAACACAAGCTCTACCCTCAGCTCAAATCCAATCCTTGAAGACATTCCCATCCGAGTTCAGTTTCTCCATGAGAAGAAGACTGAAGGGCGTGTCTCTCATCCTTTCTCCTGTCTATACTGATGGAGAGACTCATTGGAAGAGAAGTGTATGGAGAGGACTCACGAACCTCATCCAAGGCGCCTCCTCCAAGAGCTTTCTTCACCCGGTTCATCATGAAAGCTGTCAAGGTGATGGCGCCTAGAAGACTTGGAGAAAGGAGGAGTCTTTGAGCTGGAGAAACAAGAAGGTGGTCATGAACTGAAGGAGTAGAAGGTGGGTGACTATCCAGACTCTCAGATTCAACAAAAGCCATGGCCAGTCCCCTTGGAGGTTTAAGGAACCAACCTGGTTCCTTGTGTAAGCGATTTTAAAACCCTCTTGATAATGAGCTTGTGTTGTTGACTGGTTGTAATGTGTGATGTGATTGAAAACCTGAGGACTGTTAAAGATTGATAAATTAAAATGTTTAGAATCTGTCCCAGGATACTTTAAGAGCTTTGTTTGGTGACTGAATGTGATTAATATGCTTAGCTTCGTTTCATAGTGATGCTTAGAGTGATTAACTGAATCTGCTTGCATACATGGATTGAAACTGAATTTAAAGCTGTTGCATATTGTCTTGTGGCTATCTTACATTGAAGCATTAGATTCATGTCTAAAGTGCTGAGTAAAGAAGCTTTTAAAAGTGCCTAAGTAACTTGTCTTGAATCTGTTAGGATCTTGCTTGTTCTTAGAGAGCTAGCTTGCAAAGAATAGAACTTGATAATGCCTTGTGTCTATCTGTTGCATTGCTTGTGAGATTGGGAATCAAACCTGATGATTAATCAAGGATTGATCCCAATACTCTTGTGTCTTATCCTTGCTGGAGTTTGAGTGGTGTTTCAGGTTCACAAGAAGTGTTCTCTGCTCACCACCTATCCAAGAAAGAGGAAGACTTGAACCATTGTGTGGAGCAATGGGAAGATACTTGTGTGTAGAAGCTGGTTTAAGAAGCGCAGGCCACGAGGTTGTTGAGCTCCTGGTTCAAGACATACAAGCGGAAGACCAACCATTGTGTGGAGCAATGGGAAGGTTCTTGTGTGTAGAAGCCGGTTTAAGAAGCGCAGGCCACGAGGTTGTTGAGCTCCTGGTTCAAGGCACACAAGAAGAAGAAGGTCACCACCTATGCCATGAGGAAGGCCGGTGATCTGAGAGTACTTGAAGCTTAAAGCAAAAGGATGGATCAGTGATTTAAGCACAGCTGTTAGGGTGATGTGCTCCTGGTCTTGAAGTTCATCCTTATCATACAATAGAATGGTAAAATGAAGCCTGTTGCCAACATTCTGTGGGAAGTCCACAGCCTGCTCCAAAGAGGGTAGAGAGGATGTTGTGACAATGGAGAGATGACTTATGGTTCTGTCCATGGTGGTTTAGTCACCATAGCCTACGCATCAGATGAGTGTAGAGAGGACAGTCGACATGCAAAGAAAGAGCATCACCAGAAGGGTGATGCAATGTAAACCAAGACCATTGCAAGCTGATCATGGAGTGATCCAGCCGAAGAGTGAAGCATTGGAGAGTGAGCATTGCAAGAGGGATGGGCACACCAAGGAAAGGTGTTGGATACTGAATCCAAGTATCAAGTTCATGCCAAGTTCAAGTGAACCGTGCCCATGGAGGTTCAAGAGATCAGCTCGGATCTCTTGTTTGTAAGCAAACCTCTTAACCCTTAATAAGAGCTTGTGTCTTTATTTATTATGCTGTGAGTGGTGTCTAGAGTCCCAGAATCTCATGTTTTGTTTATTGCATTGTCTTGAGTGTTGTCATAGCTTGAATCATCATGGATGTGTTGTAGAATTGAGTAGAATGTCTCTGCTGCTTGCATCATGATTGATAAGTTCTTTTGCATACATAAGCATATCTCATACTGTCTAAGTTCAATCCTAGTGTTATCTGATGTTATTGCCTATGTTTAATCCATCAATGAAAGTCTTGCATCAATTAGAAATTGTCTAAGTTGCTTGCATCATTGGTTCTGATTGAAACTGTTGTGCAGAGCTTTAATATTACTCATGGATTGAACCCGTTGCATTCATATAGCTAATTCTTTAAGATTGTGCATTCATGTAGTAATGCATTTAAAAATGAGCCTAAATTGCAAATGACCTGATATAAGCTTTGCATTTAGAGAACTGTATAGAACTTGCATTGTCATTGTTAGAAATTGAAATCTGCTTGTCTCGACTCAATCCAGTTCTGATTGTTGCTATGCCATAGTTAAATCCATCAGTGATGTCTTATAAGCATTTAGAAGTATGTCTAAGCTACTTGAATCATTGGCCTTGATAAAACTAGTGAGCATATGCATGAATTGTGTCACTCTTGTCGCCTTAATTGCAGAAGTATCATCTAGACTTGTGTTCCATTTTGGATTGAATCTGTTTCATTCATATAGTTAGTGTAACCTAATGCATTCATCTATTGTTGCATTTAAAAAAAAAAACTGAATTGATTGTCTTTGCTAGATTGTCTTGATTGTCTAGCTTGTTTCAAGTATCATATATTATTGTGGCATTGGTGATCAAACAGGATGGATGATCTTGGTTTGATCCCAATGGGATGATCTGATCTTGCATTGAGTTTTGGTGGTGTTAGGTACACAAGGGAAGTGATACATGTAACTCGCCATCAACCAAGAATGTAGAGACAAAGGTCTTGTGCCATTGCATATCATCACTAGGACATGTTAGTCCATAATCTACAGGAAGTGTAGTGTGATTGAGTATGCAATGAGAGATAGCCATTGCATAATACCATTGGACATATCTAGTCCTTAGTCTACAGGAAGTGTAGCATGGGTCATTATGCAATGAGAGGTGTGTCTTGTGAGACTCTCTATGGTGATTCAAACACCCTAGTTCCTGGTTAAGGAAGAGAGTAAACTCACAAGAAGAAAGCTATCATGAAAGATGATAGTTATTAGACCATGGAGATGCATAGGATCATCACAAGCTTAGCTTCTTCTGGTTTCGGTTCTAAGCTTGAGGGGGAGTCTTAATGCATATGATCCATGGTCAGTAACAAGTCTTTTGCAAAAGCTTCTACAAGGATCATCAACCGGACCAAGTCAGTGGCGTGTCTAGGCAAGAGGCTGTTCAGAGCAGCCTTGGCAAGTGAGGAAGAAGGCTCTCCATCAAAGCAGCTTCAATGAGAGGTGATTGAGGAGAAGCTGATGAATCCACTCTGCCTTTCCAAGAAGTTGATGATGCCATGAAGATGGTGCATTGAGAGAGTTTGGAAACTCACAAAAACACAAGGGAAGTTCCCATTAGATTTTTAAACTCTTTTAAACTCTTTTCATCCTTTCATTCATCTTATTCATTGCTTGTGCTTGAAAAGATACTTAAGATGATTATGATTGAATTGTGAGATTGTGTGCATCAAGTGTGATGCAGGATATTCATTTTCTTGTTTTTAATAGGTACTGATGCACCTGTGGGATAATGTATCAGGTACCAGTGCTTGAGCCTCACCAAAGAAGGACCTGATCATTTCCTAGCTTCCCTAAGAAGGCTGTGAAGTCGGTTGAGAGGGGGATATCCAAACCAGTTCTATGAAGAGGGCAAGCCGTGTGTGAAGTGTTGATCAGCCTCACTAGTGTTGTGAAGATGATCTGGTCGTGTCCTAGCTTCTCTAAGAAGGCTGTGAAGTCAGTTGAGAGGGGGAGACCTCAAACCAGTTCCATGAAGAGGTGAAGCTGAGTTGTTGAGTGCGCAAAGTCTTGTGGAGTTGCTGCACCAGTTTAGGCCGTGATCCAGAACTTCTTGTGTCCAACCTCACTGGTTCTAAGGCACAAGAGTTCACTGGCCAATCCCTAGGCTTTGGAGAGCTCTACTCTTTTTCCCTTGCAAGGTTTTGTCCCAATGGGTTTTCCTTGTAAGGTTTTTAATGAGGGAGACTCTTCAGAGTTCCAAGCTTGGCTTAGGATCTCCTAAAGTCAAGCTTGAGGGGGAGTGTTGAACTGAAGAGAAGATGGAGCTTGTACAAGAATAGGGCAAGCTCTAGAAGATGTCTAGAAGAGTTCAATCAAGCTTCAGAAGTGTTCTGAAGGAGTTATCTTGTGAAGTTAAGTCTAGGAAAGACTTAGACTGATCATGTGGGAGCTTTGGAGGAGTTAAAAGAGAGATGGAAGTATGGTGCAAAGATAGGGCGTTCGGTACGGCCATGGTACGGCTAGGGTGATCCAAGAAGGTGTAAGGGTTAACCATAGAAGGAAGTTTGGATGAAAGCATAGGACGAGTGTACGGACCTCAAGGCCGTACAGCGTCCGTACATCCCATCCGGACAGCCATCACTCGGATCAGTCTTGATCAAGTTGTGCAATGTGTGGGCGCGGCAGGTTGAATTAACAAGACCGTGAAGCTATGGAGGAAGGATATGCTGAGCATCTTGTATAGATAGGAGCAAGCTGTAAAGTGAAAGCAAAGCAAAGGTAAAGGCAAAAGGAGAGCATGTATCTGGTCACATAAGGACAAGATACATTGGCCATTTCAGTCTCCTTTTGCCTCAGTTGAATCAACCAATTACAGACAAGCTGCCAGACCAAAGATAATGAGATCCTAGGACCTTCTCTGGATGGTTTGGATAGATCCTTGCATAAACGAATCAAAGACTCAAGTTTATCAAGGCTGTGGATCGAATGGTGACACAAGAGGCTGCGGAAAGGCTCCTTGATACTCCTAGGCTTAGATCGGATATGACACACCTTTCTAAAGCCCTTGGGCGTTGGATATTACACACACAACAGACTGGATACTACTCACCAGACACTCTCTTAACTCGTGAAAGCAAGGGAGAAGAAAACACAAGGTTTAAACAAAAGATAACTTAGATTAGAATGAGGGTTTGTGATACACTTAAATAGAGAGATCCTTGTACATGCACAAGGTCTCGAAAACATAAGAAAACTTAAAGGAACAGGCTCCACACGGTTTCAAAGTAATAACACAACACTTAGACTAAAACATAATATAAGATAGATGATGAAGTCGGTCCAAGATGCCTTAGGCCGAGTTGCATCCAAGATACATCAACTAGGAATGTGTAAGTGAACTTGATACCTCATTAAAAACCTTGATTAGAAAACCCAGTGGGACAAAACTAATCAAGGGAAAAAGAGTATACCAAGCCACTTGCCTAGATGATGATCAGCTTGATGGTAAGATCACATGAATGGTGATGAGTGTGTCTTGGTGGCTCAAGCTTCTACCAAGACAGTCTTCTTGCTTCTTAGAGATCTTCAGTATGTTTCCAACGGCTTCCTTGAGTCTCCTTGTCATTGCACGAGTGATAGGACCTGTGGGAATGGCTAAGACAGCTTCCTCTTCAGCTAGTGTATCTTTAGTCTCTCCTTCTTCATCTTTATCAACTAGCTGGTCCATGATCATATCATCCCCTCCCACTTGAAAAGGATTTGTCCTCAAATCTGGCTCATCTGCAATAAAAGGGATCAAGTCAGTAACATTGAAGCTATTACTCACATCATACTTACCTTGCAAATCCAGTTTGTAGGCATTGTTGCTGATCTTCCTTATGACCTTAAAAGGTCCATCAATCCGCGGCATCAGCTTGGACTTCCTTTCATTGGAAACCTCTCTTTCCTTAGGTGAATCCAAACCTGATCACCCACTTCAAAGACCATCTCACGCCGTCCTTTGTTAGCATGCTTAACATACTGTTTGGTTGTTGCCTCAATGTTGAGCCTAGCCTGCTCGTGGAGTTGTTTCACCATCTCTGCCTTCTTTTTGCCATCAACGCTGACCCTTTCACACTCAGGTAAAGGAATTAAATCTAAAGGAGAGTTGGGATTGAACCCATAAACATCTCAAAAGGAGAAAACTTAGAAGTAGAATGCACAGCATGATTGTATGCAAATTCACAATGAGGCAAATAGTCTTCCCATGATTTCAAGTTTTTCTTTATGAATGCACGCAAGAGTGTTCCAAGAGTCCTATTAACTACTTCAGTTTGTCCATCAGTTTGTGGATGACAGGTAGTAGAAAACAAGAGTTTAGTACCTAGCTTAGACCAAAGAGTCTTCCAAAAATAACTAAGAAACTTAGTATCTCTATCAGAAACAATAGTCTTAGGCATGCCATGTATGCGCACAATCTCTTTAAAGAACAAGTTAGCAATATGCAATGCATCATCAGTTTTGTGACAAGCTATGAAATGTGCCATCTTTGAGAACCTATCCACAACCACAAAGATAGAATCCTTTCCAGTCCTAGTTCTAGGCAAGCCAACAATGAAATCCATAGATATGTCATTCCAAGGATGATAAGGTATAGGGAGAGGAGTATACAAACCGTGAGACTGAACCTTAGACTTGGCTTGTTTGCAAGTTGCACATCTCTCACATAGTTTCTCCACATCTCTTTTCATCCGAGGCCAAAAGAAATGATCCTGCAAAGTTTTAAGAGTCTTTGCAATACCAAAGTGACCCATGAGACTTCCTCCATGAGATTCCCTAACAAACAAGTCTCTCAAAGAACAGTTAGGCACACACAATCGATTATCATAGAAAAGAAAACCATCATGCCTAAAGTAGTGTCCCTCAGCAAATTTCTCACAAGAGTTGTAAGCTTCTTTAAAATCAGGATCATTCTCATACATTCCTTTAATCTGCTCAAATCCTAATAGCTTAGCATCAAGAGTGTTCAAGAGAACATACCTTCTGGATAGTGCATCAGCAACTATGTTTTCCTTACCTTGTTTATACTTGATGACATAAGGAAATGTCTCAATGAACTCGACCCACCTTGCGTGTCTCTTGCTGAGTTTGTGCTGTCCTTTGAGGTATTTGAGAGACTCATGATCTGTGTGTATGACGAACTCTTTAGGCCAGAGGTAGTGTTGCCAAGTCTGCAAGGCTCTCACCAAGGCATATAGTTCTTTATCATAAGTTGCATATTTGAGGGTAGCTCCTCCAAGCTTCTCACTGAAGTATGCAATGGGTCTCTTCTCCTGCATCAATACAGCACCAATTCCAATTCCTGAAGCATCACATTCTATTTCAAAAGTTTTATTAAAATCAGGAAGTATAAGAAGAGGGGCATTAGTAAGCTTCTCTTTTAGGCATTGAAAGGCAAGTTCTTGTGCTTCTCCCCACTTGAATCCGACTTCTTTCTTGATTACTTCAGTCAAGGGAGATGCTATGGTGCTGAAGTCTTTCACAAAGCGCCTATAGAAACCAGCAAGTCCATGGAAGCTCCTTACTTCACTCACTGTCTTAGGAATTGGCCATTCTCGTATAGCTCTTACTTTCTCTGGATCAACTTTAACCCCATCTGCACCCACAATAAAGCCTAAAAAGACCAAGTGATCCGTTCCAAAAGTACACTTCTTAAGGTTAGCAAAAAGAGATTCCTTTCTAAGCACATCAAGAACAGCTCTAAGATGTTCTATATGATCATTAAAGCTCTTACTGTATACAAGGATGTCATCAAAGTATACCACAACAAATATGCCAATGAATGATCTAAGAACATGATTCATTAATCTCATGAATGTACTAGGTGCATTGGTTAATCCAAATGGCATGACTAACCACTCATATAGACCATGTTTAGTTTTGAATGCAGTTTTCCATTCATCTCCTTCTTTCATCCTAATCTGATGGTATCCACTTTTCAAATCAATCTTAGAAAATATGCAAGAACCATGCAATTCATCAAGCATATCATCTAATCTAGGAATAGGATGGCGATACTTTACAGTGATATTGTTGATGGCTCTGCAATCAACACACATGCGCCAGCTCCCATCTTTCTTGGGCACAAGTAGCACTGGAACAGCACAAGGACTCATGCTCTCTCGGATATGCCCTTTCTCCATCAGTTCCTCTACTTGCCTTTGTAGTTCTTTGGTCTCCACCGGATTGGTTCTGTATGCTGGCCTATTGGGAAGTGTAGAACCGGGCACAAAATCAATTTGGTGCTCAATCCCTCGCACTGGTGGTAGTCCATTGGGACTATCTTCTGGAAAAACATCTTGATATTCCTGTAAAAGATTGACAAGTTCACTCGGATACTCCGGTGCAATGTTAGTAGTGGTCAAGAGGGATTCCTTATAGATAAACAAAAGGATAGGAAGGTTAGAGCAGAGAGATCTTTTAACATCACCAGACTTGGCATAGAAGTTTAGTTGCTTTGTTGATTCAGCGGGAAGATCTATCTCTTTCTTCTTTTGTAGCTGAGCTGATCAACCTGAACTTCCTTAGGAGTCATAGGCACAAGAACTGTTTTTCTCCCTTTAAACTCAAACGTGTGCTTGTTGGCATACCCATCATGTATCACACGTCTATCTGATTGCCACGGCCTTCCAAGGAGAATGTGTCCAGCTTCCATAGGCAACACATCACAAAGAATCTCATCTTCATATTTACCAATGGCTAAGGGAACCATAACCTGAGTAGATACTCTCATCTCGCCCTCTTCATTGAGCCATTGGAGCCTATATGGTTTAGGATGCTTCTGGACCTTCAAACCCAACTTTTTAACCATAGTCTCACTCGCAACGTTGACACAACTGCCTCCATCCACAATAAGACTACAGACCTTTCCTTGCACTAGACATCTAGTATAGAAGAGATTCTCTCTTTGCTCCATTTCTTCGGTCTTGCTTTGAAGACTCAAGGTTCTTCTAGCAACTAGCAACCTTCCAGCAACCGGGTTGGCAACATACTCCTCTTCTGAACTGTGATCTTCTTCGGCCTCTGTCTCATCATCAGCAGATTCATATTCTCCATTGGCATGAAGGATCATCACACGTTTGTTGGTACACTCATTAGCATAGTGCCCACGTCCTTGGCACTTAAAACACTTCACATCTCTTGCACGCGAGCTTGTAGCTTCCACTTTCCCCTTATCTTTGTTGTAGATGCTACTAGACTTGGCTTCTTCTTTTGGCTGTGGCTTGCTCTCCTTTTGATAGCTCGGTTTATCTTCCTTAGAGGTCTGGTATCTATTGGAACCATAGCTGCCACGCGCATGACTTCTTCTCTTAACTTGTTGCTCCACCAAGATAGCTTTGTGTAGCATCTCCTCTATTTCCAAGTAGTGTTGCATCTCCACTCTATCTTGTATCTCACGGTTGAGTCCACCAAGAAATCGTGCCATGGTAGCTTCACTGTCCTCAGATACACAAGCTCTTAGCATAAGCAACTCCATCTCTTGAAAGTATTCCTCTACAGACTTTGATCCTTGTGTGAGCAGTCTCAGCTTTTGATGAAGATCACGGTGATAATGGCTTGGTACAAACCTCTTGCGCATCACAGCTTTCATCTCTGCCCATGTTTCAATGGGAAATTCACCATCGCCTCTTGTTTGTAACCAACTGATCCCACCAGCTCAATGCATAGTCATTGAACTCGGTAGCAGCTACTTGAATCTTCTTAGTCTCTGAGTAATGCTGACAGTTGAAAACGAGTTCGATCTTTCTTCTCCCACTCAAGATTCCACCGACTGAGCTCCACACTCTCTACTTCATTGTGTCTCCCTCATGATCTGCTGACCTGATCTCTTGGTTATGTGCTCCTGCCTCCCTGATTCAGATCCATTCCCCCTCTCATGATCAAGAGGATTGTTCCTCCAGCTTCTCCAGCTTGATTAGAAGGTCCTGTTCTTCCTGGTTCCTGATCTTGGGATAATCCTATCCCTAGCCTCTCCAACAACACCCTCAATGTTGTGCCTTCTCTGATGGAGCTCGGGACAGATCCTCTAGGTCTTCCCAATTCTTCTCCTCATAATACCCTTTAGATCAACAAACTCACTTCCCTAGATCCATAACTCTCCTAGTTATTGGATCATAACATTTGTAGCCTTTCTGAGTGATTGAGTACCCAATGAACATAGCTTTAGTACTCTTTGCCTCTAGCTTGTTCCTTCTTTCTCCGGGAATCATCACATAACATAAGCACCCAAAGACTCTCAAATGATCAATGTGTGGCTTGGCCTTGTTTAATACTTCAAAGGGAGACAGTTCTTCAATACACGGGTTGGCACTCTATTGATGAGATAGCAAGCAGTCTGAACAGCATCACTCCAAACCTCTTAGGGACATTCATGTGGAACATGATTGATCTCGCAACCTCCATCAAATGTCTGTTCTTCTCTCTCAGCCACCCCATTTTGTTGTGGTGTGTAAGGACAGCTAGTTTGTTGCACAATCCCATGCTTTGCAAGATGACTCTTGAAAGCATTGCTAGTGTATTCTCCTCCATTATCAGACCTCAGAATCTTCACAGTGGCATTGTACTGGTTAGTAACATATGCTTGGAAGTTCATGAAGGCTTCCAGGACTTGTCTTTGGAGGGAATCATGGTGATCCATGTGTACTTGGACTTCTCATCAATGAAAGTCACAAAGTACTTATGGCTGTCTCTAGACATACAGGGAGCTGTCCACACGTCTGAATGCACAGATCAAAGCAATTCTCATATATGGTTTCTGATGTTGGGAAGACAGTTCTACAGTGCTTTCCAAGTATACAAGCTTCACACTCCAAGTGATTGAACGCCATACTTGGTAGAATCAGTTCAATTGCCTTGGCATGAGGATGTCCCAGCCTTGCATGCCATGTGAGATTATCACACCTATCCGTTGTGCTGCTTAAACACACAGACTCCACAGGACTAGGCGCCTCAGTTGTTTGGAGATGATAGAGCTGATGCTTGCTGTCTCCTCTGCCAATAACTCTTCCAGTCTTCAAATCCTGGAACTCAACTTCATTTGGTCTGAAAACCACTTGACAATCCAGATCAACTGTAGCCTTCTTAACTGAGATTAGATTGGATGTAAACTGAGGTAGGTAGAAGGCAGTGGAGTTCTTCTCAAACAGCTTGAGGTTTCCCACTCCTTCTATTGGGATCCTGGTACCATTGGCTATCATGACACTCCCTGTTGCTGCTTTAACCTCACTGATTAGTCTCTTGTCACTGATCATGTGGTGTGTTGCTCCAGAGTCAATGATGATGGGTTTAGATGTGGATGCTTTGGCAGGAGCACCCAGACTCCGGGTCGTAGCCAAAGCATACACATGCTTAACCAACTCATCCCATTCCTTCTTTGTCACACACTCATCTGCCCTCTTGGTATCCATTCCTCTCATATCCGCACTGTCTCCTACTGTTTCTCCCATGTAAGCTGAGTATGAACACTCTCCTATAACCATCTGCTGAAGTACATCCTTGATTCTCTTCAAGATCACACTCATCCTGTCACTCAAGTGCTCAGACTCGCTATCCTTTCTCCATGCCCTTCTCTTCATTAACCACTCCTTAGAAAGTTTTCTCAACCTTCCCCTCTTACAGCTTGTACCTCCCTTCCATCTTTCTGGCTTCCTGTTCATTTCCCACACATCACAAGTATATTTAACAAGCTCACATACCTCTTCCATAAGGAAGCTGAAGATCACATCTTGCTTCCTCCTTTCTTGACACCATCTCGGATTTGATGTGTGTGTCTTCACCACATCTAGCTCTGACCATACTTCTCTCAGCCTTCCCACAAGCTGATAACACTCATCCTTTCCTTGTCTCAAGCCGCGGATCACCCTCTGTCCTCAATGACTCTCACAAGCTTGGACTTGCCTAAAGTTGCTTCAATCTCACTCTTTGTAGTGTTTCCTTGAACAACTTCATTTCCCAGCTTCAGACCTCTTGTCTGACCTTCTTCAGTAGCCATTTCCATGAAAGGTTTCCCCTTTCCATGACTACTCCATAACCCACAGCTTTCCAAAGCTCTTTTAGCCCACCTTGACCACTCGCCATGCCTCTCCTCTTCAGTCTTCACAGTTGACTCAGGTCTGTGCTCCATTTCCATGTTGAGATGATTTGGATTCACCAGAACTCTCACGCCACCAAGATAATGAAACCCAGAAGTTAAGAACACCAAGAACCACTCAAGAACACTCAAGATTTTTAAGAAAAAGGAATCACACTCTCCCACTTTGCGCAACCTGGCTCTGATACCATATACACTTTTGTGTATTAGAGCATGATTCAACTAATCAGGGATAATCAGATGAGAAGATTAAAGAGATTAAGAGATTTTAGTGAGAGAATAGAGAGAGAGGCTCAAAACTCCATTAGATTGATTAATGAGAGAGTTTACAACACATATAGATTAGGGATACATAATTTCGTCCAGGTTCAGTCTAGCTAGGATAAGAGGCATGTGTAGTCAAAGATGCTTGATTCAAACTAGCCAATAAGGTTCCTCACATGCTTGGGAATCTTGCTTTAGCTTTCAAGCTGGTGCCAGCCTGTCTAAAGCTCTCTAGCCTTGACCAGACCTTATCCAAACTCCTCCTTGCTTATCCAGACTCCTCCTGGCGTGTTTCACTCTCCAAATGGATGCAAGGTAACTTCCCAAGTCTTTTACCTCAGTTACCACAGTAACAATAAAGTTACTGTGGTAAATCTCCAAAGTTACTGCCTGCTCCAAATCCCTTCCTCTATCCATGTATCAACTCTTCATCTCCTCATCTTAACAGAATAGGCACGCCACTGCCTAGACCCGGTTAGCTTCTTCTTCAGGTACTTGCAATGTTAAGGAGAAGAACACCAGTGAGTTTTACAACCATCTGTGCTTCTCCCTTTTTGTAACACTTCTCCATTGTACACACAATGGGCATCATTCTTTCTCTTTCAACTCGGATTTGATGATGAACTAGGAACACCTTTTGTGAACCTGAAACATCACTCAAACTCTAGCAAAGATAAGTCACAATTGCATTGGGATCAATCCTTGACTTCATCAAGTTTGATCACCAATGTCTCAAGCTTTATAACATTAGATAGAATCAAGACAATGTCAAGTTCTTATCTATGCAAGCAACCATTCTCTAAATACTAAGCAAGACCTTATCAGATTCAAGTCAAAGTATTTAGGCAATTTTATGCAACTTAGATTTTAATCTAAATGCAAAAATACAAGGCAGTATGCATTAATCTTAATCAGTTTCTAACTCATGAAAGCAAGCATGATTAGATAATATAATCTATTATCTTAACAAGACAAGTTAATTTAGAACTGACATTAAGCATTTAACCATTTTCAATAGTATTGATGTCAAATCTTGATTAATAAATTATCAAGTTTGATTCCCAATATCACAAGCAATGCAACAGATAGACACAAGGCATTATCAAGTTCTATTCTTTGCAAGCTAAATCTCTAAGTACAAGTAAGATCCTAACAGATTCAAGACAAGTTACTTAGGCACTCTTAAGAGCTTCTTTACTCAGTACTTAGACATGAATCTAATACTTCAACGTAAGACAGCCACAAGACTATATGCAACAGCTTTAAATTCGGTTTCACTCCATGTATGCAAGCAGATTTGATTAATCACAACAAGCATCACTATGAACCGGAGCTAAGCATACTAAACAATTTCAATACCCAAACAAGACTCTTAAAGTATCCTGGGACAGATTCTAAAGCAACTTCATTTTAGCAATCTTTTAAACAATCCTCAGGTTTCCAATCACATCACAACATCACAACCTGTTCATACACTCAAGCTTTATACAAGAGAAAGAGATTTCCTTACAGCCAAGGAACTAGTGTTAGTTCCTTGAAACTCCTTAGTACATGGGAAGATCCGAGCTGTTGGTGTCAACTCCTACATCTCCTTCTTTCATGGACCTTTCTCTTGAACCCACCATGCCTAAGACACCTCCTCTCTTCATTTTTGAGTCGCCATACCAGGTACAAGTTGAAAGCTTTCACCTTTCTTCTTGGACAGTGAATGGGAATGGCTTGGACATGCTTCCAATGGCCTTCTTTCTTCAGGACGACCATGAGAGAGTGGAGAACGACCAAGAACAGCTTCTGGACGCCATTGATGAGCACACCTTCTTCTTGAAGAGGTTGATCAGCCAAATGACCATGAAGCTTCTTCTTGGTTTGGAAATGGCATGGGAGTGAGCTTTGAGCTTAGCGGAAGCTGGAACCAAGTTCTAATGAACCTGGCTCTGATACCATATGAGATTTAAGAGTACTCAGGTTGTATGTGTGTATGAAACCCAAATGGGTAAAGAGAGAGAGCTTGGAAGCGATTTGAGAGAAAGGAAGTTTGATGAGTGTTTGTGTGTCTAAGTGTTTAAGAGATTAGTAACAAGACTGAGAACGTGTATAGAGATTCAGGATGAGAGACTAGAGAGACTAAGAAAGTGTTTCAGATTAGAGAAGGAGAAGGGAAACCCCCTTACTCACTTAAGAGTTACAAAACATCACTTATGAGCTTATATATGCTCTTTACAACTTGCAATCATAAACCTAAATCTAAGGGCTGTTATAACTTGAATTAAATGAATGGATGAGATGGACAGATGGTCTTGGTCGTGGCTGTGCTGTTCCTGATGGATAATTGGTCCATTTGAATCTGGTCAAGGGAAGGCTGGCTCCTTATTGGCTAGCTAAAGGCTCCCATGAATCTGCCCACTTCTTTTGCTAGATACATGGTCTCCTTTTGCTTTTACTTTACAGCAAGAGACTCTCCTTTCCAGCCTGTCACTCGCCAGCCTCTCCTTTGTCTTCTTCTCTTAAGAGTTTCACCAGTGCCCTATTTTTGCACCAACTTCAAATGTGCTCAAATGGTTGACTGGTGAACTTTCGGGATGTCTCGGTCCGTACGGATCCGTACGGTCCGTACGGATCCGTACGGTCCGTACAGCCAGTCCCTAAGTTTGCACACTCGCCCAAATACTCTTCTAAGTCCCTCCTGGAATTGGCCCTATCTTTGCACCATACTTCCATCTTCTCTCTAACTCCTCCAAAGCCTTCACATGATCAGTCTAAGTCTTTCCTAGACTTATCTTCACAAGATAACTTCTTCAGAATACTTCTGAAGCTTGATTGAACTCTTCTAGACATCTTCTAGAGCTTGCCCTATCATTGTACAAGCTCCATCTTCTCTTCAGTTCAACAGTGTTTAGAGAATCTGAGAAGCATGCAAGTGGAAAATTCTATCAAGTAAAAGGATTTCTTTTCTATGATAACCGCCTGTGTGTTCCTAGTGGTTCTTTGAGAGAATTGTATGTTAGGGAAGCTCACGCAGGAGGGCTGATGGGACACTTTGGAGTCGCCAAAACACTCTCCACCTTGCAGGAACACTTCTACTGGCCGAGTATGAAGAAAGAAGTGGAGCGTGTGTGCTCAAGGTGTGTCGTGTGCAAGCAAGCCAAGTCTAAGGTCCAACCAACAGGTTTGTATACACCCCTCCCTATTCCTACTGCACCATGGGTTGATATCTCTATGGACTTTGTCTTGGGATTGCCTAGAACTAGGAAGGGAAGAGATAGTATCTTTGTGGTTGTTGACAGATTTTCTAAGATGGCTCACTTCATACCTTGTCATAAAACTGATGATGCATCTTTGGTAGCTGATCTATTCTTTAGAGAAGTTGTTAGATTGCATGGTATGCCTAGGACTATAGTTTCTGATAGAGATACTAAGTTCCTTAGCTACTTCTGGAAAACTCTGTGGGGAAAGTTGGGAACTAAGCTATTGTTTTCAACTACTTGTCATCCCCAAACTGATGGTCAAACTGAATCAGTCAATAGGACATTGTCTACTCTTTGCGTGCCATCATTAAGAGTAACATTAGGACATGGGAGGACTGTTTACCACATGTAGAGTTTGCATATAACAGAGCAGTGCATTCAGCTACTAAACTTTCTCCTTTTCAAGTTGTTTATGGTTTTAATCCATTGTCTCCTCTTGATTTATTTGCTTTACCTTTAAAAGAACAAACTAACCTTGATGGCAAGCAAAAGGCCGAGTTCGTTTTGTCTTTGCATGAACAGGTCAGGAAGAACATTGAGGAGAGGACCAAGATGTATGAGAGGCAGAAGAACAAGGGGCGCAAGAAGCTAGTGCTTGAACCGGGTGATCTTGTGTGGATTCACATGAGAAAAGAGAGGTTTCCTGTTGAGAGGAAATCAAAGTTGCTACCAAGGAAAGATGGACCTTTCAAAGTGCTGAAAAGAATCAACAACAATGCCTACCAGATTGACCTTGAAGGGAAATACACAATCAGTTCTACTTTCAATGTTTCTGACTTGGATCCTTTTATTGCAGATGATTTGGATTTGAGGTCAAATCCTTTTAAAGGAGGAGGGGATGGTGTAGCCATTGTTAACTTGAAGAGAAGAAGTGGAGAAGCAAAAGTGATGAGTTGAGTTGGTGCTTGTGCAAAGACATGGCAAGATCTTCAGAGATTGTATGTTAAGGCTTTGGGAGAGTCTTAAGGCTTCAGAAGTGGTCTGATGAGTGTGCAAAGATAGGGTTAAGTCCAGGAGGGACTTAGACACCATTTGGAGAAGATTTGGGTCAGACAGTAACTCCAAAGTTACCACAGTAACTTTGGAAAGTTACCACAGTAAGATTGGAGAAGTTTGGGCAAGTTTGTGTAAAAGTGAATAGTGAATCACTAGTCACTATTCAGGTTGACTATTCACTATTTGGGTCACTATTCAGGATGTGAAGAGTGTGCATAGTATATGGATAAGGCACCAAGGTTTGAATCTAGTCAAAGGGAATCAAGAAGATGCTTTGTGGAGGCAAACAACCAATGGGAGCTTCCTTGTGTGTGATTGGCTAGTTCTGGTCTTGGACAGGCTGTCTCTTGCTGTAAAGAGAAGGGAGCCACGACCATGAACCTGGACAGATGCATGGGAAGATTAGTAGGAGCCTAAGGAGAGCCAATCACAAGCAAGGAGCCAGCTTGCCTTGGTTTGAATTAAAGTGAGCCAGCTTAGCTTATCCAATCAGCACACATCACTCAGATTACAACAAGACCAACTCATCCTCACCATCCATTCCTCTTAAGTTATTTCTATCCATTAGATATAGGTTTATGAGTTTGCAAGAGTGTAAAACCTATATAAAGACCCTCATGGGCGTTTGTAACTCTCTTAAGAGAGTATGGGGGTTTTCCCCATCTCCTTCATAAATATAAAAGTGTGTTCTTGATCAGATTCCCTTAATCTACCCCTTTCTTAGTCTCTAATCTCTTAATCTCTCTAAGTCTCTTTGTTTCTGATTCAAGTTCATACTAGTTTCATCAGACCTCTTATTCAACTAGTTCAAGACATTATTCTTTGCCTCTAATGGCTTCTCATACACATACACAGCCAGAGCTCTCAAATCTCATATGGTATCAGAGCCAGGTTCATCAGAACCTGAGCTGAGCTTCCGCAAATCCACAGCTCTCATCTCAGCTCAAACCAAACCCTTGAAGTCATATCCATCCGAGTTCAGCTCTTGAAGAAGAAGAGACTTGAAGCCATGGAGTGTTATCCTGTCCCTCAAGCCGTTGCTGTCTGTACCTGATGGAGAGAGTCTCATTGGAAGCAAAGGAGGATGGAGAGGCGTCATGAACCTCAAGCCAAAACTCCTTGTCCAAGAGCTTGTTACATCCTGCTACAAGAAAGATGAAGTGAAGAGAAGCTGGCTTGATAGTATGGAGCAAGGAGGGGTCTTTGGGTGTGAGAAACAAGAAGGAGGCCATGGACTGAAGGAGAAGGAGGTGGGTGACGATCCAGACTCTTGAATCCAACCATATCATGGCCAGATTGCCTTTGGAGGCTTAAGGAACCAACCTGGTTCCTTGTGTAAGCGATTCTTTAAAACCTTCTTGATAATGAGCTTGTGTTGTGACTGTGCCTGGTTATTGTGATGTGTATTGATTGAAAAACCTGAGGATAATGTGTGATTGCTAAATATAATTAGTTGAATCTGTCCCAGGATGCTTTAAAGGCTTGTTTAGTGTTTAAAGAGTAAAATGCTTGCTCCTGTTAAGTAATGAGTTTGCTAAATGTGAAATGATATTGTTTGAAGCTCATGAACTGAAAACAGATTGAAAGTAATGCATTGTCTGATGATAAGTGATGATAGTAATGCTTAGCCTAAGTTATAAATGAATGTGTGATGGATTGTATTGTTGCATTCATGAATTAAAACTGATTAAGGTTAGTGCATACTGTCAAATGGCTGTCTTACATTGAAGCATTAGATTCATGTCTAAATGCTGAGTAAAGAAGCTTTAAAAATTGCCTAAGTAGCTTGTATTGAATCTGTTAGGATCATGCTAGTGCTTAGAGAGTTTGCTTGCAAAGATTAGAACTTGAAAATGTCTAGTTTAATCTGTTGCATTGCTTAAAGACATTGGTGTTCAAACTTGATGATGCATCAAGGGTTGACCCAATGCACTTGTGTCTTATCTTTGCTGGAGTTTGAGTGATGTTTCAGGTTCACAAGAGGTGTTCTTGGTTCACCATCCATCCGAGTTGAAAGAGGAAGACTTTGCCCATTGTGTGGAGCAATGGAGAGTTGAGAGAGAAGTGGTGATGCGCCACTGGTGTGAAGTGTCACTGAAGCTCACTTGCAAGCTTGGACCTATACTCAATCCAAGCTTGAGGAGGGGAGTTTAGTGAGCTTCCAAGCGATCCAAGAAGTCCATTGCAAGCATCTGAAGAAGGAGCCATCCGGGCTTAGGCTGTGGCGAGTCTATTCAAGAGAGTACTCAAACTAAGACAGAGTACTCTTGGCTGTGAGAAGATGAAGGCAACTCTATCAAGGCGGCTTCTAGTGTGAAGTGATTGGAGAGATAGCTGAAGCTTCCACAAGCATTCCATGAAGATGGCAAGATCAGAAGAGGAGCGGCAATGGTGTGTGTGTGAGGATCATGAAGCAATCCATTCAAGCTTGTTCCTGTGAGAGTCTCAAGCTTGAGGGGGAGTGTTGAAGCTTACATGATCCAAGAGAGCTTGGTGGTTATTCTAGAAGAGGAAGCAACCTGTTGAGAAGTATGATGAAGGATGAAGAAGCAATGTCCAAGGCGGCTTCAAGTGTTGAGGTGATTGGAGAGTGTCTGAAGCATCCTCATGTAGCTCAAGCAACAAGGTGGCGACTCTATAAGAAGAAGAAGCAGCCAAGACTCAGTAAGAGAAGTTGTATCTCCAAGAAGAGGCTGATCTGGTGTGTCCGAGCACTTCAACCTAACAAGAGGTTAGGTGAAAGGGGGAGAGACCAAGATTAGGCAGTAAGGAGAGTACAAGGCGTGGGATGATTGTAGAGGCCATGATCCAGAGTCTTTGTGTCCCTTACATTGTTGGTAAGGCACAAAGACTCACTGGCCAATCCCTAAGCCTTGGAGACTTTACTCTTTTTCCCTCATCAAGGTTTTGTCCCAAAGGGTTTTCCTTGGTGAGGTTTTTAATGAGGAAGTTCTTCAAGGTTCCAAGCTTGACTTAGGATCAGCTAGAGTCAAGCTTGAGGGGGAGTGTTAACTTGAAGAGAAGAAGTGGAGAAGCAAAAGTGATGAGTTGAGTTGGTGCTTGTGCAAAGACATGGCAAGATCTTCAGAGATTGTATGTTAAGGCTTTGGGAGAGTCTTAAGGCTTCAGAAGTGGTCTGATGAGTGTGCAAAGATAGGGTTAAGTCCAGGAGGGACTTAGACACCATTTGGAGAAGATTTGGGTCAGACAGTAACTCCAAAGTTACCACAGTAACTTTGGAAAGTTACCACAGTAAGATTGGAGAAGTTTGGGCAAGTTTGTGTAAAAGTGAATAGTGAATCACTAGTCACTATTCAGGTTGACTATTCACTATTTGGGTCACTATTCAGGATGTGAAGAGTGTGCATAGTATATGGATAAGGCACCAAGGTTTGAATCTAGTCAAAGGGAATCAAGAAGATGCTTTGTGGAGGCAAACAACCAATGGGAGCTTCCTTGTGTGTGATTGGCTAGTTCTGGTCTTGGACAGGCTGTCTCTTGCTGTAAAGAGAAGGGAGCCACGACCATGAACCTGGACAGATGCATGGGAAGATTAGTAGGAGCCTAAGGAGAGCCAATCACAAGCAAGGAGCCAGCTTGCCTTGGTTTGAATTAAAGTGAGCCAGCTTAGCTTATCCAATCAGCACACATCACTCAGATTACAACAAGACCAACTCATCCTCACCATCCATTCCTCTTAAGTTATTTCTATCCATTAGATATAGGTTTATGAGTTTGCAAGAGTGTAAAACCTATATAAAGACCCTCATGGGCGTTTGTAACTCTCTTAAGAGAGTATGGGGGTTTCCCCATCTCCTTCATAAATATAAAAGTGTGTTCTTGATCAGATTCCCTTAATCTACCCCTTTCTTAGTCTCTAATCTCTTAATCTCTCTAAGTCTCTTTGTTTCTGATTCAAGTTCATACTAGTTTCATCAGACCTCTTATTCAACTAGTTCAAGACATTATTCTTTGCCTCTAATGGCTTCTCATACACATACACAGCCAGAGCTCTCAAATCTCATAGCCATGACCAGAGACATAGAAGAGGAGCTGAGCGAGACTGATGAGGACGAGCCAAGTGATGAGACTGCCGTAGAAGAGAGGTGTGAAGCTGAGGATACTGAAGAGAACCGGAACCAGAGTGAGATACCATGTGAGCCATCCAGTGTGTGGAGTGGACCAGTTACTAGATCAAGACTGAGAGCACAAGAGGAGAGGCTCCAGGAGTTAGCCAAAACCGTGGGCCTTGGTTCAAGGCAAGGAGATCAAGATAAACCAGCTTGTTGGTTTAATTTAATTACTTTGTAAGGGCTTCGGTTATTGGGCTTTCATTTAATTTAAACCAAAGACAATTAGGATTAGAATTAGAATTAAACCACCTTGGTTTATTATTAGGGTTTTCGATTTTACCTTTAAGAACATGGGGGACGCAGCTTTGTTTTCTCAACTTTCAATCTAAGAATTATTCAGTCAACTTTGTTGTCTTGTCTCTAGCTTTCTCTGTTCAGCTCTAGAACATTGATCTCACTTAAAGGAAGGAATTCCTGTGAATCCCATCTTAGACAATACAAGGTGATCTTGTGTCTTTGAGTAGCAAACCATCCTTGGCGCCAACCCACAGGCTCAGGGAAACGTTCATAGTTCAAAGGAGAGCTAGTAGCCTCTTAGAACACCCTCTATCCATCCACCTTCAAGTGATCCAGAGTTTAAGCCATACCCAGGCTGCACCACAGGTGATCCCAGTTTTCCTGTTTGGGAATATGACAGCTTCTTTGTCATTCTAATCAAACCAGGATGAATCGTGATCTAAGAAGCTTGAATTGGATACATAAAGTAGTGGAGAACCATTAGGAAGTTGAATAAATCTCATAGGAGTTAGGATGAAGAAGCTATCCCACTTTCAAATTAGGTGATCCCAGTTTTCCTGTTTGGGAATATGACAGCTTCCTTGTCATTCTAATCAAACCAGGATGAATCGCGACGTAAGAAGCTTGATTTTGATACATAAAGTAATGGAGAATCATTAGGAAGTTGAATAAATCTCATAGGAGTTAGGATGAAGAAGCTGTCTCACTTTCAAATCAGGTGATCCCAATTTTCCTGTTTGGGAATATGACAGCTTCTTTGTCATTCTAATTAAACCAGGATGAATCGCGATGTAAGAAGCTTGATTTTGTTATATAAAGTAATGGAGAATCACTAGGAAGTTGAATAAATCTCATAGGAGTTAGGATGAAGAAGCTATCCCACTTTCAAATCAGGTGATCCCAGTTTTCCTGTTTGGGAATATGACAGCTTCCTTGTCATTCTAATCAAAACAGGATGAATCGCGATGTAAGAAGCTTGATTTTGATACATATAGTAATGGAGAATCACTAGGAAGTTGAATAAATTTCATAGGAGTTAGGATGAAGAAGCTATCCCACTTTCAAATCAGGTGATCCCATTTTTCCTGTTTGGGAATATGACAGCTTCCTTGTCATTCTAATCAAACCAGGATGAATCGCGACGTAAGAAGCTTAATTTTGATACATAAAGTAATGGAGAATCATTAGGAAGTTGAATAAATCTCATAGGAGTTAGGATGAAGAAGCTGTCCCACTTTCAAATCAGGTGATCCCAATTTTCCTGTTTGGGAATATGACAGCTTCTTTGTCATTCTAATCAAACCAGGATGAATCATGATGTAAGAAGCTTGAATTGGATACATAAAGTAGTGGAGAACCATTTGGAAGTTGAATAAATCTCATAGGAGTTAGGATGAAGAAGCTATCCCACTTTCAAATCAGGTGATCCCAGTTTTCCTGTTTGGGAATATGACAGCTTCCTTGTCATTCTAATCAAAACAGGATGAATCGCGATGTAAGAAGCTTGATTTTGATACATATAGTAATGGAGAATCACTAGGAAGTTGAATAAATTTCATAGGAGTTAGGATGAAGAAGCTATCCCACTTTCAAATCAGGTGATCCCATTTTTCCTGTTTGGGAATATGACAGCTTCTTTGTCATTCTAATCAAACCAGGATGAATCACGATGGAAGAAGCTTGATTTTGATATATAAAGTAATGGAGAATCACTAGGAAGTTGAATAAATCTCATAGGAGTTAGGATGAAGTGTTGAGTTGAGTTAAGCATATAAGTGAGAAGAGAAGAGGAGTTGAGGAGATGAAGAGATGAGGCAGAGTGGAGTTTAGAGAGAGTATGGTACGGACGTCCGTACAAGGCCGTACAAGCCGTACAGTCCGTACCATCCAAGCCTCGACCAAAACTTACCATGCATTGCCCAAGTGAAATGGTAAACGAGGAAGAGTTACTCAAGAGGAGAAGGATCAGAACGTTGAGAGGATAAGGGAAGAGCATGCCAGGCTGTGACAGGCTGTAAGGAGAGGAAGCATGCGAGTCCTCTTATCCGTCCATCTCTAAAGCAACCTTTGACTCCACATGCTTCAATAGTGCCCATTTCGAGTTTTGGAAACCCTTGTAGCTCTCTTATAAATATGTAACCTCACTCATTAATAAAGTAATGGAGTTTTGAGTCTCTCTCTCTTAAGTCTCTCTCTTGTTCTTAATCTCCAATCTCTTTAATTCTCAGATTAGACTTAATCACTTCTTAAATCACCAAATCTAATATGGTATCAGAGCCAGGTTCGTTCAAAAGGAGAGAGTGATTTCGTTTTTCTAAATGTTCTTGAGTGTTCTTGAGAGTTCTTGAGAGTTGTCGAGAGCTAGATCCTTTAAAAGTCAAGTTTGTGTCTGTTGGTGTTTCTTTTGGAGAGTCAGCTTCAAGGGAGTCCCTTTAGGTGTTTGACAAGGTCAGAAGATGGGTCTAGCTTGTGGTTCAGCAAGGCGTGAAGAGAAGGAAGATAGAAGAAATGAGTGGGGGTGGTTCTCACAAATGAGAGCGACTCTGAAGAGGTGTGGAGTTTGGAGAAACCATGAGAAGGAAGAGTCTTTGAAGGGTAGAGCTGCTGAGAAAGATCAGACAGCAAGAGAAACAAGTGGAAGTTGCTTTAGTCTTGAAGAAAGTACACTGCTTGAGAAGATTGAAGATGTTTATGAGAACAAGATCAGTCTTAGGAGAGTGTATGAAGTCAAGAAGGTGATCAGTGGAGGTAAACCAGGAAGAGAAGAGTTCAATAACCATGTGAGGAAGCTACAACATTTGTGGGTTGAACTACAAGGGTTGAGATCCCATGTGGATGGGGATACTACACAAGAGCAAGAGACGGTCTTGAAGCTCTTGGCGAGCATGGAGTCATCATATGGGTGGCTGGTAGAGATGGTTCTAAGAGGGGAACAGCTTCCGGAAATGGAAGAGATTTGTGGGCTTATAAGAAGGGCGTATGAGATAATGAGAGATGATGAGAGGCTAACCATGAGTAGGAGTGAGAGCTCATGGAAGCCAACTGGGAGTAGGAGTGAGAGCTTCCAGAAGCTAACCATGAGTAGGAGTGAGAGCTCATGGAAGCCAACTGGGAGTAGGAGTGAGAGCTTCCAGAAGCTAACCATGAGTAGGAGTGAGGGCTCATGGAGGCTAACCGGGAGTAGGAGTGAGGGCTTCCGGAAGAAGAGAAGGTGCAGAATGCTATCCAAAGCTTCTATCAACATAGGAAAGGGTAGAAAGAGAGTTGTGGGAGAGTGTTCTTACTCAGCCTACATGGGGGAATCAGTAGAAGACAGTGGGGTGTTAAGAGAGCAGGAGAAAGGGAGTGGAGCTGATGATCGCATCACCAGGAAGGAATGGAGAGTGTTCATGGAACATGTACAAGCCTTAACAGCAAGCAAGAAGCATACTATACAATCCGGAGCTTCTAAACCCATGGTGATTGATTCTGGAGCAAGTCATCATATGATCAGTGATAGGAGGCTTATAAGTGAGATCAAGGCTGCAACAGGGAGTGTTAAGATAGCTAATGGCGCTATGATCCCAATAGAAGGAGTGGGAAAGCTCAAACTGTTTGAGAAGGACACGGCTGCTTTCTATATGCCTCAGTTCACTTCAAATCTATTATCTGTGAAGAAAGCTACCATTGATCTTGATTGTCAAGTAGTATTCAGACCTGATGAAGTTGAGTTCCAAGATTTGAAGACTGGGAGAGTCATTGGCAGAGGAGACAGCAAAAATCAGCTATACCACCTCGACTTGGCTAAGACCTCTAATCCCTTTGATTCTAGTTGCTTGAGTAGTACTGCTGAGAAGATTGATAGTATTACTTGGCATGCTAGATTAGGACATCCTCATGCTCGTGCCATTGAGTTGATAATCCCTAATATGTCATTCAATCACTTGGATTGTGAAGCATGCATATTAGGAAAGCATTGTAGGACTGTTTTCCCAACATCTAAGACTACTTATGAGCATTGCTTTGATCTAGTTCACTCGGATGTGTGGACCGCTCCATGCATGTCTAGAGACAGCCATAAATACTTTGTGACATTCATTGATGAGAAGTCTAAGTATACATGGCTCACATTGCTTCCATCTAAAGATAAGGTGCTAGAAGCGTTTATGAACTTCCAAGCATATGTATCTAATCAATACAATGCTACTGTGAAGGTACTGAGATCAGACAACGGAGGTGAATACATCAGCAATGCCTTCAAGAGTCATCTAGCCAAGCATGGGATTGTGCATCAGACCAGTTCTCCCTACACACCACAGCAGAATGGTGTAGCTGAGAGGAAGAATAGGCACTTGATGGAGGTTGCTAGGTCGATGATGTTTCATGCAAATGTCCCAAAAAGATTTTGGGGAGATGCTGTTCAAACTGCTTGCTACCTCATCAACCGGGTCCCAACCAAGATACTGAAGAATCTGTCTCCATTTGAGGTGCTGAATAAGAGCAAGCCTTTTATTGATCACCTACGAGTATTTGGGTGTGTATGCTATGTCATGACTCCAGGAGAACAGAGAAACAAGCTGGAGGCAAAGAGTACTAAGGCAATGTTTATTGGATACTCTATCACTCAGAAGGGATACAAGTGCTATGATCCTGAAGCAAGGAGAGTGATGGTATCTAGAGAAGTGAAGTTTATTGAATCCAAAGGGTATTATGAAGAAAAGGAGTGGGAAAATCTGAAGGATTTGTCTCAAGCTCCATCTGATAGAGCAACAACACTGAGGGTGCTGTTGGAGAAGCTAGGGATAGGGTTATCCCAGGATCAGGAATCTGGAAGAAGAGAGTCTTCCAATCCTACTAGTGAAGCTGAAAGAACAACTCCTCTTGATCATGAGAGGGGGAATGGAACTGAATCTCATGAGCAAGTGCACAATCAAGAAGATTCAGGCCAGCATAATCAAGAGATGACACAGGAAGTAGAGAGTGGTGCTCAGTCTAGTGGAGATGGGCAAAGAGAGTCTACTGGCTCAGATGAGAGTGGTACTCAGTCTAGTGGAGATTGGGAAGTAGATCCTGATGGGTCAAATGAGAGTGGTGCTCAATCAAGTGAAGATAGGCAAGAAACACAAGAAGAACAAGTGGTACACTCTCGTGTTTACCCAGTTGGAAGCATCTCTCTTCACCCTTGTGCTCCTCCTTAGCTCCTGAACTTGTTCGTCTTGTGTTTCTTGCCTATCTTCACTTGATTGAGCACCACTCTCATTTGACCCATCAGGATCTACTTCCCAATCTCCACTAGACTGAGTACCACTCTCATCTGAGCCAGTAGACTCTCTTTGCCCATCTCCACTAGACTGAGCACCACTCTCTACTTCCTGTGTCACCTCTTGATTATGCTGGCCTGAATCTTCTTGATTGTGCACTTGCTCATGAGATTCAGTTCCACTCCCCCTCTCATGATCAAGAGGAGTTGTTCTTTCAGCTTCACTAGTAGGATTGGAAGACTCTCTTCTTCCAGATTCCTGATCCTGGGATAACCCTGTTGAGGCTGAGACAGTAACTTTAGAGATTACCATGGTAACTTTTATTTTACCACAGTAACTTTGGAGTGGTAAGATAAAAGCATGGGAAGTTACCTTGAACCTATTTGGAGAAGGGATCACGTCCAAAGGGGAGCAAGGAGTGGTGTGGATAAGGTTTGGTCATAGCTGGAAAGGTGAAGCCACTTTACAGCCTGTCCAAGCATGTGAAGCCTCTCAGCAGCCAGCTAGCCTTGACTTCACATGCTTTGAGTCCCATTTTCGAAATCCTCTTTGTATCAGCCTTATCTCTTCATTTATAACTTGTATCTGAGACATTAAATTAATAAATGGAGTTTTGAGTCTCTCTCTCTCTAGAATCTCTCTATTCTCTCTAAACTTTACTCTAATCTTCTCTGATTATTATTAAACACACTCTAAAACACAAAAGTGTATATGGTATCAGAGCCAGGTTGCTCAAAAGGGGGTGAGTGTGTGATTTCTTTTTCGCAAATCTGGGTTCTTTCTTGAGTGTTCTTAGTGTTCTTGGTGTTCTTGAGTGTTCTTGGTGAGTCTGGGTTATGTTCTTCAGTCACTAGGCTCGTTTGGATATTTCTGATGGAAACAAACAACCTAGGCATGGAGATGAAGCATAGTTCTAGTATTCCATTGAAGCTTGAAGAGGAAACTGGTGGAAGTTGGTCAAGATGGGCGAAGGCAGTGTTGAGGAGCTGTGTGTTGTGGAGTAGTCATAAAAAGGGGAAGCCTTTGAGAAGAATGGCTACAGAAGCAGGTCAGGCGTGGAGTCTGAGGTATGAAGATAGAGTTGTTCAAGAAAACCATACAAGATGTGGGATTGAAGCAGCTCATGGGAGTAGATCCGATCTGAAGAAGGTTTGTGGAGTCAAGAGAGCTAACACAGACCTGAGAAGAGGAAAGGAAGAACTCCATCAGCTTGTGGGCAAGCTGAAATACTTGTGGAGAGAGCTGGATTTGTTGAGATCAAGAACATCAGATCCGGAGGTGATTCAAGAAAGGCTGGAGCAAGATGTAGTCTTGAGCCTTCTAGTGAGCTTAAACTCATCATATGGTCAGCTGATTATGCAAGTAGCCAAAGATGATGAGCGAGTAGATGTGGATGGGTTGTGTGAGCTTGTTCAGTCTTCATATAAAGTATATGAGAAGAGCAAGAGACTGATCAGGATCAGAGATGGTACAAGGTGTAAGCAGGGAAGATTGAGGAGACTGTCCAGGACTTGGGTCATGGTGAGAAAGACTCAGAGGAAGAGTATGTTGAACTGAAGAGAAGATGGAGCTTGTACAAGAATAGGGCAAGCTCTAGAAGATGTCTAGAAGAGTTCAATCAAGCTTCAGAAGTGTTCTGAAGGAGTTATCTTGTGAAGTTAAGTCTAGGAAAGACTTAGACTGATCATGTGGAGGCTTTGGAGGAGTTAAAGAGAAGATGGAAGTATGGTGCAAAGATAGGGCGTTCGGTACGGCCATGGTACGGCCTAGGGTGATCCAAGAAGGTGTAAGGGTTAACCATAGAAGGAAGTTGGATGAAAGCATAGGACGAGTGTACGGACCTCAAGGCCGTACAGCGTCCGTACATCCCATCCGGTACAGCCATCACTCGGATCAGTCTTGATCAAGTTGTGCAATGTGTGGGCGCGGCAGGTTTGAATTAACAAGACCGTTGAAGGCTTATGGAGGGAAGGAATATGCTGAGCATCTTGTATAGATAAGGAGCAAGCTGTAAAGTGAAAGCAAAAGCAAAAGGTAAAGGCAAAAGGAGAAGCATGTATCTGGTCACATAAGGAGCAAGATACATTGGCGCATTCAGTCTCCTTTTGCCTCAGTTTGAATCAACCAATTACAAGACAAGCTGCCAAGACCAAAGACCAGCCTTATCTCATCCAGGCCGTCCATCATTCAAGTTAATATCAGCCCTAGGATATAGGTTTATGATATTGCAAAGTGTAGAGACATATATAAGCCAAGGATTGGCGATTGTAATAGACTAAGTGAGTAAGGGGGTTTCCCCTCTCCTTCTCTAATCTGAAACACTAATCTTCAGTCTCTTATTCTCTCAGTATCTCTAGTCTCTTAAGTCTCTTAATCTCTCTGTTCTTAAGTCTCTTATACACTCTCACAAATCTCTCTTCCTAAATCACCTAGAACAAGCTCTAATCATTCTTCATTGAAGCTTATACACACACACATACTACCAGAGTAGAGATCTCTTTAAAAATCATATGGTATCAGAGCCAGGTTCATCAGAACCTGAGCTGTAGCTTCCGCACAACACAAGCTCTACCCTCAGCTCAAATCCAATCCTTGAAGACATTCCCATCCGAGTTCAGTTTCTCCATGAGAAGAAGACTGAAGGGCGTGTCTCTCATCCTTTCTCCTGTCTATACTGATGGAGAGACTCATTGGAAGAAGAAGTGTATGGAGAGGACTCACGAACCTCATCCAAGGCGCCTCCTCCAAGAGCTTTCTTCACCCGGTTCATCATGAAAGCTGTCAAGGTGATGGCGCCTAGAAGACTTGGAGAAAGGAGGAGTCTTTGAGCTGGAGAAACAAGAAGGTGGTCATGAACTGAAGGAGTAGAAGGTGGGTGACTATCCAGACTCTCAGATTCAACAAAAGCCATGGCCAGTCCCCTTGGAGGTTTAAGGAACCAACCTGGTTCCTTGTGTAAGCGATTTTAAAACCCTCTTGATAATGAGCTTGTGTTGTTGACTGGTTGTAATGTGTGATGTGATTGAAAACCTGAGGACTGTTAAAGATTGATAAATTAAAATGTTTAGAATCTGTCCCAGGATACTTTAAGAGCTTTGTTTGGTGACTGAATGTGATTAATATGCTTAGCTTCGTTTCATAGTGATGCTTAGAGTGATTAACTGAATCTGCTTGCATACATGGATTGAAACTGAATTTAAAGCTGTTGCATATTGTCTTGTGGCTATCTTACATTGAAGCATTAGATTCATGTCTAAAGTGCTGAGTAAAGAAGCTTTTAAAAGTGCCTAAGTAACTTGTCTTGAATCTGTTAGGATCTTGCTTGTTCTTAGAGAGCTAGCTTGCAAAGAATAGAACTTGATAATGCCTTGTGTCTATCTGTTGCATTGCTTGTGAGATTGGGAATCAAACCTGATGATTAATCAAGGATTGATCCCAATACTCTTGTGTCTTATCCTTGCTGGAGTTTGAGTGGTGTTTCAGGTTCACAAGAAGTGTTCTCTGCTCACCACCTATCCAAGAAAAGAGGAAGACTTGAACCATTGTGTGGAGCAATGGGAAGATACTTGTGTGTAGAAGCTGGTTTAAGAAGCGCAGGCCACGAGGTTGTTGAGCTCCTGGTTCAAGACATACAAGCGGAAGACCAACCATTGTGTGGAGCAATGGGAAGGTTCTTGTGTGTAGAAGCCGGTTTAAGAAGCGCAGGCCACGAGGTTGTTGAGCTCCTGGTTCAAGGCACACAAGAAGAAGAAGGTCACCACCTATGCCATGAGGAAGGCCGGTGATCTGAGAGTACTTGAAGCTTAAAGCAAAAGGATGGATCAGTGATTTAAGCACAGCTGTTAGGGTGATGTGCTCCTGGTCTTGAAGTTCATCCTTATCATACAATAGAATGGTAAAATGAAGCCTGTTGCCAACATTCTGTGGGAAGTCCACAGCCTGCTCCAAAGAGGGTAGAGAGGATGTTGTGACAATGGAGAGATGACTTATGGTTCTGTCCATGGTGGTTTAGTCACCATAGCCTACGCATCAGATGAGTGTAGAGAGGACAGTCGACATGCAAAGAAAGAGCATCACCAGAAGGGTGATGCAATGTAAACCAAGACCATTGCAAGCTGATCATGGAGTGATCCAGCCGAAGAGTGAAGCATTGGAGAGTGAGCATTGCAAGAGGGATGGGCACACCAAGGAAAGGTGTTGGATACTGAATCCAAGTATCAAGTTCATGCCAAGTTCAAGTGAACCGTGCCCATGGAGGCTCAAGAGATCAGCTCGGATCTCTTGTTTGTAAGCAAACCTCTTAACCCTTAATAAGAGCTTGTGTCTTTATTTATTATGCTGTGAGTGGTGTCTAGAGTCCCAGAATCTCATGTTTTGTTTATTGCATTGTCTTGAGTGTTGTCATAGCTTGAATCATCATGGATGTGTTGTAGAATTGAGTAGAATGTCTCTGCTGCTTGCATCATGATTGATAAGTTCTTTTGCATACATAAGCATATCTCATACTGTCTAAGTTCAATCCTAGTGTTATCTGATGCTATTGCCTATGTTTAATCCATCAATGAAAGTCTTGCATCAATTAGAAATTGTCTAAGTTGCTTGCATCATTGGTTCTGATTGAAACTGTTGTGCAGAGCTTTAATATTACTCATGGATTGAACCCGTTGCATTCATATAGCTAATTCTTTAAGATTGTGCATTCATGTAGTAATGCATTTAAAAATGAGCCTAAATTGCAAATGACCTGATATAAGCTTTGCATTTAGAGAACTGTATAGAACTTGCATTGTCATTGTTAGAAATTGAAATCTGCTTGTCTCGACTCAATCCAGTTCTGATTGTTGCTATGCCATAGTTAAATCCATCAGTGATGTCTTATAAGCATTTAGAAGTATGTCTAAGCTACTTGAATCATTGGCCTTGATAAAACTAGTGAGCATATGCATGAATTGTGTCACTCTTGTCGCCTTAATTGCAGAAGTATCATCTAGACTTGTGTTCCATTTTGGATTGAATCTGTTTCATTCATATAGTTAGTGTAACCTAATGCATTCATCTATTGTTGCATTTAAAAAAAAAAAACTGAATTGATTGTCTTTGCTAGATTGTCTTGATTGTCTAGCTTGTTTCAAGTATCATATATTATTGTGGCATTGGTGATCAAACAGGATGGATGATCTTGGTTTGATCCCAATGGGATGATCTGATCTTGCATTGAGTTTTGGTGGTGTTAGGTACACAAGGGAAGTGATACATGTAACTCGCCATCAACCAAGAATGTAGAGACAAAGGTCTTGTGCCATTGCATATCATCACTAGGACATGTTAGTCCATAATCTACAGGAAGTGTAGTGTGATTGAGTATGCAATGAGAGATAGCCATTGCATAATACCATTGGACATATCTAGTCCTTAGTCTACAGGAAGTGTAGCATGGGTCATTATGCAATGAGAGGTGTGTCTTGTGAGACTCTCTATGGTGATTCAAACACCCTAGTTCCTGGTTAAGGAAGAGAGTAAACTCACAAGAAGAAAGCTATCATGAAAGATGATAGTTATTAGACCATGGAGATGCATAGGATCATCACAAGCTTAGCTTCTTCTGGTTTCGGTTCTAAGCTTGAGGGGGAGTCTTAATGCATATGATCCATGGTCAGTAACAAGTCTTTTGCAAAAGCTTCTACAAGGATCATCAACCGGACCAAGTCAGTGGCGTGTCTAGGCAAGAGGCTGTTCAGAGCAGCCTTGGCAAGTGAGGAAGAAGGCTCTCCATCAAAGCAGCTTCAATGAGAGGTGATTGAGGAGAAGCTGATGAATCCACTCTGCCTTTCCAAGAAGTTGATGATGCCATGAAGATGGTGCATTGAGAGAGTTTGGAAACTCACAAAAACACAAGGGAAGTTCCCATTAGATTTTTAAAACTCTTTTCAATCCTTTTCATTCATCTTATTCATTGCTTGTGCTTGAAAAGATACTTAAGATGATTATGATTGAATTGTGAGATTGTGTGCATCAAGTGTGATGCAGGATATTCATTTTCTTGTTTTTAATAGGTACTGATGCACCTGTGGGATAATGTATCAGGTACCAGTGCTTGAGCCTCACCAAAGAAGGACCTGATCATTTCCTAGCTTCCCTAAGAAGGCTGTGAAGTCGGTTGAGAGGGGGATATCCAAACCAGTTCTATGAAGAGGGCAAGCCGTGTGTGAAGTGTTGATCAGCCTCACTAGTGTTGTGAAGATGATCTGGTCGTGTCCTAGCTTCTCTAAGAAGGCTGTGAAGTCAGTTGAGAGGGGGAGACCTCAAACCAGTTCCATGAAGAGGTGAAGCTGAGTTGTTGAGTGCGCAAAGTCTTGTGGAGTTGCTGCACCAGTTTAGGCCGTGATCCAGAACTTCTTGTGTCCAACCTCACTGGTTCTAAGGCACAAGAGTTCACTGGCCAATCCCTAGGCTTTGGAGAGCTCTACTCTTTTTCCCTTGCAAGGTTTTGTCCCAATGGGTTTTCCTTGTAAGGTTTTTAATGAGGGAGACTCTTCAGAGTTCCAAGCTTGGCTTAGGATCTCCTAAAGTCAAGCTTGAGGGGGAGTGTTGAACTGAAGAGAAGATGGAGCTTGTACAAGAATAGGGCAAGCTCTAGAAGATGTCTAGAAGAGTTCAATCAAGCTTCAGAAGTGTTCTGAAGGAGTTATCTTGTGAAGTTAAGTCTAGGAAAGACTTAGACTGATCATGTGGAGGCTTTGGAGGAGTTAAAGAGAAGATGGAAGTATGGTGCAAAGATAGGGCGTTCGGTACGGCCATGGTACGGCCTAGGGTGATCCAAGAAGGTGTAAGGGTTAACCATAGAAGGAAGTTGGATGAAAGCATAGGACGAGTGTACGGACCTCAAGGCCGTACAGCGTCCGTACATCCCATCCGGTACAGCCATCACTCGGATCAGTCTTGATCAAGTTGTGCAATGTGTGGGCGCGGCAGGTTTGAATTAACAAGACCGTTGAAGGCTTATGGAGGGAAGGAATATGCTGAGCATCTTGTATAGATAAGGAGCAAGCTGTAAAGTGAAAGCAAAGCAAAAGGTAAAGGCAAAAGGAGAAGCATGTATCTGGTCACATAAGGAGCAAGATACATTGGCGCATTCAGTCTCCTTTTGCCTCAGTTTGAATCAACCAATTACAAGACAAGCTGCCAAGACCAAAGATAATGAGATCCTAGGACCCTTCTCTGGATGGTTTGGATAGATCCTTGCATAAACGAATCAAAGACTCAAGTTTATCAAGGCTGTGGATCGAATGGTGACACAAGAGGCTGCGGAAAGGCTCCTTGATACTCCTAGGCTTAGATCGGATATGACACACCTTTCTAAAGCCCTTGGGCGTTGGATATTACACACCAACAGACTGGATACTACTCACCAGACACTCTCTTAACTCGTGAAAGCAAGGGAGAAGAAAACACAAGGTTTAAACAAAAGATAACTTAGATTAGAATGAGGGTTTGTGATACACTTAAATAGAGAGATCCTTGTACATGCACAAGGTCTCGAAAACATAAGAAAACTTAAAGGAACAGGCTCCACACGGTTTCAAAGTAATAACACAACACTTAGACTAAAACATAATATAAGATAGATGATGAAGTCGGTCCAAGATGCCTTAGGCCGAGTTGCATCCAAGATACATCAACTAGGAATGTGTAAGTGAACTTGATACCTCATTAAAAACCTTGATTAGAAAACCCAGTGGGACAAAACTAATCAAGGGAAAAAGAGTATACCAAGCCACTTGCCTAGATGATGATCAGCTTGATGGTAAGATCACATGAATGGTGATGAGTGTGTCTTGGTGGCTCAAGCTTCTACCAAGACAGTCTTCTTGCTTCTTAGAGATCTTCAGTATGTTTCCAACGGCTTCCTTGAGTCTCCTTGTCATTGCACGAGTGATAGGACCTGTGGGAATGGCTAAGACAGCTTCCTCTTCAGCTAGTGTATCTTTAGTCTCTCCTTCTTCATCTTTATCAACTAGCTGGTCCATGATCATATCATCCCCTCCCACTTGAAAAGGATTTGTCCTCAAATCTGGCTCATCTGCAATAAAAGGGATCAAGTCAGTAACATTGAAGCTATTACTCACATCATACTTACCTTGCAAATCCAGTTTGTAGGCATTGTTGCTGATCTTCCTTATGACCTTAAAAGGTCCATCAATCCGCGGCATCAGCTTGGACTTCCTTTCATTGGGAAACCTCTCTTTCCTTAGGTGAATCCAAACCTGATCACCCACTTCAAAGACCATCTCACGCCGTCCTTTGTTAGCATGCTTAACATACTGTTTGGTTGTTGCCTCAATGTTGAGCCTAGCCTGCTCGTGGAGTTGTTTCACCATCTCTGCCTTCTTTTTGCCATCAACGCTGACCCTTTCACACTCAGGTAAAGGAATTAAATCTAAAGGAGAGTTGGGATTGAACCCATAAACTATCTCAAAAGGAGAAAACTTAGAAGTAGAATGCACAGCATGATTGTATGCAAATTCACAATGAGGCAAATAGTCTTCCCATGATTTCAAGTTTTTCTTTATGAATGCACGCAAGAGTGTTCCAAGAGTCCTATTAACTACTTCAGTTTGTCCATCAGTTTGTGGATGACAGGTAGTAGAAAACAAGAGTTTAGTACCTAGCTTAGACCAAAGAGTCTTCCAAAAATAACTAAGAAACTTAGTATCTCTATCAGAAACAATAGTCTTAGGCATGCCATGTATGCGCACAATCTCTTTAAAGAACAAGTTAGCAATATGCAATGCATCATCAGTTTTGTGACAAGCTATGAAATGTGCCATCTTTGAGAACCTATCCACAACCACAAAGATAGAATCCTTTCCAGTCCTAGTTCTAGGCAAGCCAACAATGAAATCCATAGATATGTCATTCCAAGGATGATAAGGTATAGGGAGAGGAGTATACAAACCGTGAGACTGAACCTTAGACTTGGCTTGTTTGCAAGTTGCACATCTCTCACATAGTTTCTCCACATCTCTTTTCATCCGAGGCCAAAAGAAATGATCCTGCAAAGTTTTAAGAGTCTTTGCAATACCAAAGTGACCCATGAGACTTCCTCCATGAGATTCCCTAACAAACAAGTCTCTCAAAGAACAGTTAGGCACACACAATCGATTATCATAGAAAAGAAAACCATCATGCCTAAAGTAGTGTCCCTCAGCAAATTTCTCACAAGAGTTGTAAGCTTCTTTAAAATCAGGATCATTCTCATACATTCCTTTAATCTGCTCAAATCCTAATAGCTTAGCATCAAGAGTGTTCAAGAGAACATACCTTCTGGATAGTGCATCAGCAACTATGTTTTCCTTACCTTGTTTATACTTGATGACATAAGGAAATGTCTCAATGAACTCGACCCACCTTGCGTGTCTCTTGCTGAGTTTGTGCTGTCCTTTGAGGTATTTGAGAGACTCATGATCTGTGTGTATGACGAACTCTTTAGGCCAGAGGTAGTGTTGCCAAGTCTGCAAGGCTCTCACCAAGGCATATAGTTCTTTATCATAAGTTGCATAGTTGAGGGTAGCTCCTCCAAGCTTCTCACTGAAGTATGCAATGGGTCTCTTCTCCTGCATCAATACAGCACCAATTCCAATTCCTGAAGCATCACATTCTATTTCAAAAGTTTTATTAAAATCAGGAAGTATAAGAAGAGGGGCATTAGTAAGCTTCTCTTTTAGGCATTGAAAGGCAAGTTCTTGTGCTTCTCCCCACTTGAATCCGACTTCTTTCTTGATTACTTCAGTCAAGGGAGATGCTATGGTGCTGAAGTCTTTCACAAAGCGCCTATAGAAACCAGCAAGTCCATGGAAGCTCCTTACTTCACTCACTGTCTTAGGAATTGGCCATTCTCGTATAGCTCTTACTTTCTCTGGATCAACTTTAACCCCATCTGCACCCACAATAAAGCCTAAAAAGACCAAGTGATCCGTTCCAAAAGTACACTTCTTAAGGTTAGCAAAAAGAGATTCCTTTCTAAGCACATCAAGAACAGCTCTAAGATGTTCTATATGATCATTAAAGCTCTTACTGTATACAAGGATGTCATCAAAGTATACCACAACAAATATGCCAATGAATGATCTAAGAACATGATTCATTAATCTCATGAATGTACTAGGTGCATTGGTTAATCCAAATGGCATGACTAACCACTCATATAGACCATGTTTAGTTTTGAATGCAGTTTTCCATTCATCTCCTTCTTTCATCCTAATCTGATGGTATCCACTTTTCAAATCAATCTTAGAAAATATGCAAGAACCATGCAATTCATCAAGCATATCATCTAATCTAGGAATAGGATGGCGATACTTTACAGTGATATTGTTGATGGCTCTGCAATCAACACACATGCGCCAGCTCCCATCTTTCTTGGGCACAAGTAGCACTGGAACAGCACAAGGACTCATGCTCTCTCGGATATGCCCTTTCTCCATCAGTTCCTCTACTTGCCTTTGTAGTTCTTTGGTCTCCACCGGATTGGTTCTGTATGCTGGCCTATTGGGAAGTGTAGAACCGGGCACAAAATCAATTTGGTGCTCAATCCCTCGCACTGGTGGTAGTCCATTGGGACTATCTTCTGGAAAAACATCTTGATATTCCTGTAAAAGATTGACAAGTTCACTCGGATACTCCGGTGCAATGTTAGTAGTGGTCAAGAGGGATTCCTTATAGATAAACAAAAGGATAGGAAGGTTAGAGCAGAGAGATCTTTTAACATCACCAGACTTGGCATAGAAGTTTAGTTGCTTTGTTGATTCAGCGGGAAGATCTATCTCTTTCTTCTTTTGTAGCTGAAGCTGATCAACCTGAACTTCCTTAGGAGTCATAGGCACAAGAACTGTTTTTCTCCCTTTAAACTCAAACGTGTGCTTGTTGGCATACCCATCATGTATCACACGTCTATCTGATTGCCACGGCCTTCCAAGGAGAATGTGTCCAGCTTCCATAGGCAACACATCACAAAGAATCTCATCTTCATATTTACCAATGGCTAAGGGAACCATAACCTGAGTAGATACTCTCATCTCGCCCTCTTCATTGAGCCATTGGAGCCTATATGGTTTAGGATGCTTCTGGACCTTCAAACCCAACTTTTTAACCATAGTCTCACTCGCAACGTTGACACAACTGCCTCCATCCACAATAAGACTACAGACCTTTCCTTGCACTAGACATCTAGTATAGAAGAGATTCTCTCTTTGCTCCATTTCTTCGGTCTTGCTTTGAAGACTCAAGGTTCTTCTAGCAACTAGCAACCTTCCAGCAACCGGGTTGGCAACATACTCCTCTTCTGAACTGTGATCTTCTTCGGCCTCTGTCTCATCATCAGCAGATTCATATTCTCCATTGGCATGAAGGATCATCACACGTTTGTTGGTACACTCATTAGCATAGTGCCCACGTCCTTGGCACTTAAAACACTTCACATCTCTTGCACGCGAGCTTGTAGCTTCCACTTTCCCCTTATCTTTGTTGTAGATGCTACTAGACTTGGCTTCTTCTTTTGGCTGTGGCTTGCTCTCCTTTTGATAGCTCGGTTTATCTTCCTTAGAGGTCTGGTATCTATTGGAACCATAGCTGCCACGCGCATGACTTCTTCTCTTAACTTGTTGCTCCACCAAGATAGCTTTGTGTAGCATCTCCTCTATTTCCAAGTAGTGTTGCATCTCCACTCTATCTTGTATCTCACGGTTGAGTCCACCAAGAAATCGTGCCATGGTAGCTTCACTGTCCTCAGATACACAAGCTCTTAGCATAAGCAACTCCATCTCTTGAAAGTATTCCTCTACAGACTTTGATCCTTGTGTGAGCAGTCTCAGCTTTTGATGAAGATCACGGTGATAATGGCTTGGTACAAACCTCTTGCGCATCACAGCTTTCATCTCTGCCCATGTTTCAATGGGAAATTCACCATTGCGCCTCTTGTTTGTAACCAACTGATCCCACCAGCTCAATGCATAGTCATTGAACTCGGTAGCAGCTACTTGAATCTTCTTAGTCTCTGAGTAATGCTGACAGTTGAAAACGAGTTCGATCTTCTTCTCCCACTCAAGATAGGCATCTGGATCAGCTTTACCATGGAAAGGAGGGATCTTAAGCTTTAACCCTGATAGCTCATTGCGTCTATGCCTCCGGCCCTCATGATCACGTCGAGATCTTCTACTGCTACGTCTTGAACCGGAGCTATGGCTACTTCTCTCATAGAAGTTATCAGTCTCTTCTGATCCAGCATGCTCACGCTGACCTTGTCTGTTTCTTCTTGGCTCATGTCTTGAACCAGATGCTTGTCCTTGCCCATCATGCGGTCTCTGATCATACTTCTCTTCTAGTAACTTCACCATCGCTTCCATCACTTGTTTGGTGATTGCTTCTTGCAGCAATCTATTCCTTCGCACAAAGGTTTCATCATCTTCCTCAGACCCCATTGCTTCCTGATACACGAAAAACTTGAACCAGTAAGTAGTTCAAAAGAAATCAGAACTCAAGATTCAAAGAAACAAAGTATTCAAACAAAGCGGCAAATGAAGATACTTGATCAACACGCGACGATTTGAATTCTATCTTTTCGAAATTGAAACAATAACAGATCAGATTCAACGGATGATGAAATGAGATAATCGAATCCTGATCTATGAATCTAACAACAGATCGAGTCACACAATCACAAGAAACTTTCGGATCAAGTAAAACGATAACGTAATCGACAAGAATGTGAAAAGGTTTTTGTTCAAAACTTGATCGAAATTCTTAGATCTATCAATATGAGATACGAAACAATCAGATCTAGCAATCCTGATAGTGAAACAAGCAGATCAAATGAGAATAAACACACAAGAACCGATTGATCAACAAAATATGAATCGACAAAGAGTAGATCTTAAGAAATCGCAAAAGAGAAATCGAAACTCCCCTTCCAGAGTGCTCTGATACCACTTAATGAGATCCTAGGACCCTTCTCTGGATGGTTTGGATAGATCCTTGCATAAACGAATCAAAGACTCAAGTTTATCAAGGCTGTGGATCGAATGGTGACACAAGAGGCTGCGGAAAGGCTCCTTGATACTCCTAGGCTTAGATCGGATATGACACACCTTTCTAAAGCCCTTGGGCGTTGGATATTACACACCAACAGACTGGATACTACTCACCAGACACTCTCTTAACTCGTGAAAGCAAGGGAGAAGAAAACACAAGGTTTAAACAAAAGATAACTTAGATTAGAATGAGGGTTTGTGATACACTTAAATAGAGAGATCCTTGTACATGCACAAGGTCTCGAAAACATAAGAAAACTTAAAGGAACAGGCTCCACACGGTTTCAAAGTAATAACACAACACTTAGACTAAAACATAATATAAGATAGATGATGAAGTCGGTCCAAGATGCCTTAGGCCGAGTTGCATCCAAGATACATCAACTAGGAATGTGTAAGTGAACTTGATACCTCATTAAAAACCTTGATTAGAAAACCCAGTGGGACAAAACTAATCAAGGGAAAAAGAGTATACCAAGCCACTTGCCTAGATGATGATCAGCTTGATGGTAAGATCACATGAATGGTGATGAGTGTGTCTTGGTGGCTCAAGCTTCTACCAAGACAGTCTTCTTGCTTCTTAGAGATCTTCAGTATGTTTCCAACGGCTTCCTTGAGTCTCCTTGTCATTGCACGAGTGATAGGACCTGTGGGAATGGCTAAGACAGCTTCCTCTTCAGCTAGTGTATCTTTAGTCTCTCCTTCTTCATCTTTATCAACTAGCTGGTCCATGATCATATCAAAAGACCAGCCTTATCTCATCCAGGCCGTCCATCATTCAAGTTAATATCAGCCCTAGGATATAGGTTTATGATATTGCAAAGTGTAGAGACATATATAAGCCAAGGATTGGCGATTGTAATAGACTAAGTGAGTAAGGGGGTTTCCCCTCTCCTTCTCTAATCTGAAACACTAATCTTCAGTCTCTTATTCTCTCAGTATCTCTAGTCTCTTAAGTCTCTTAATCTCTCTGTTCTTAAGTCTCTTATACACTCTCACAAATCTCTCTTCCTAAATCACCTAGAACAAGCTCTAATCATTCTTCATTGAAGCTTATACACACACACATACTACCAGAGTAGAGATCTCTTTAAAAATCATAGAGTAGACAGTGTGGATACTTTGGGAATGATATGGAGACAAGACTGATTAAAGAGTTTGCGCAGCATGTGGTTAGAGGAGAGTGTTCCTACTCAGCCTATATGGGTAGTTCAGTAGAAGAAAGTGTGGTTATGAAGGGGCAAGGAACCAAAGGAGCAGATGATCCTATCACAAAGAAAGAATGGGATGGGTTTGTCAAGTATGTGTATGCTTTGGCTACGACCCGGAGACAAGGTGCTCCTGCCTTAGCATCCACATCCAAACCCATCATCATTGATTCTGGAGCAACACATCATATGATCAGTGATAGAAGTCTGATAAGTGAAGTCAAGGCTGCAACAGGGAGTGTCATGATAGCTAATGGTGCTAGGATCCCAATAGAAGGAGTGGGAAACCTCAAGCTGTTTGAGAAGAACTCACCTGCATTCTACCTGCCTCAGTTCACTTCAAATCTGATATCAGTGAAGAAGGCCACAGTTGATCTTGATTGTCAAGTAGTATTCAGGCCAAATGAAGTTGAGTTTCAAGATTTGAAGACTGGGAGAGTTATTGGTAGAGGGTATGAGATTAGAGAGTAGAATAGGTATTGAGAGATTAAGAGAGATTTGGTAAGAGATTAAGAGAGGTTTAGAAGAGATTGTGAGAGAAATGGGGAGATTAAGTATGATCCATGATGAACAAGAGAGAGAGACTAGAGAGAGAGTAACATAACTCGCATATGTTAATTAATGAGAGAGTGTTTACAATATATAGGAGGTGATACTAGGGTTTAAGAAGAGACTAAGCATGTGAGGTCAAGTCTAAGGGAGCCTTTAATTTGAACCGGACCAATGAGCCTCTCCACACGCGTGGTCACTATGCTAAAAGTGAACCTTATCCTTCCAGCCTGTGCCAGCCTGTAGAGACGCTCTTCCTCTATCCATAAACGGTCATATGCCTTCTTTGGTCAAGGCAAAACATGATCAGACCGTGAACTTCTTCTCGCGGTAACATTTCTTTACCGCTTGGTCGATACCGTCTGTACGGCCGTACGGCCATGGTACGGACCTGTACGGACCGGTACGGACGGTTCTCCCTAAGGCCAATCCTTCTCCTCTTCTCCACATCACAACCTCTTCAACCCTGAACAACTCTCCTCATATTCCTCAGCTCATCTCAACACTCCCCCTCAAGCTTGACCATGTGGAACAAGTCAAGCTTGGAAGGATCATGAGCTCCTCCTCATTAAAAACCTCATCAAAGAAAACCCATTGGGACAAAACTCTGATGAGGGAAAAAGAGTAAGGACCTCATGATCAGGAGAGTGTATAGATCAGCCCTTAGGCGAAAGATCAAGGAGTCCCAACCTTATGTGAATTGACTCCATTGTCTTTTGCCTAGCCGCCTTAGTGAATACATCTGCCAACTGATCCTCACTCCTTGTGTAGCACGGCAGTATTACTTCCAAGACTATCATCTGCCTCACTTTATGACAGTCCACTTCAATGTGCTTAGTTCTTTCATGGAACACCGAGTTTGTGGCTATGTGAATGGCTGCTTGATTGTCACAGTGCATGGTCATTGGTGTTGCTTGCTCAATCTCCAAGTGCTTCAGTATTCCTTTAATCCATACCAACTCATTTGTGAGTTTTAGCATTGCTCTATACTCAGCCTCGGCACTTGAGCATGACACCACCTTCTGCTTCTTACTCTTCCAAGTAACCATGTTTCCACCAATGAATGTGCAATAGCCGGTTGTAGATCTTCTATCTGTTCTGTCTCCAGCCCAATCTGCATCACAATATCCCACTGCTTCAGTACTCCCGTTACAACCCATCCATATACCAAGCCCTTGAGTTCCATTCAGATACATGAGAACTCTTTCTACCATGCGCCAGTGATGCTCTCTTGGAGCTTGCATATGCTGACTCACTTGGTTCACAGCAAAACAGATGTCTGGCCTAGTGATGGTTAGATAGATCAGCTTCCCCACAAGCTTCCTGTATAGCTTTGGATCATGAAATAGCTTACTATCTTCTAGCTCCCCCTCACGTGGAGCTTTATACCCATCCTCCATGGGCATCTTGGCTGTCTTTCCACCATACGCACCAGCCTCCTTCAATAGATCCAAGATATACTTCCTTTGTGAGATGAACAACCCTTCTTCTGATCTGCACAGCTCAATTCCAAGGAAGTACTTCATTTCTCCCAAGTCTTTGATGTCAAACACAGATTTCAGAAACTCCTTGGTCTCCTTGATTTCAACCTTATCACTGCCTGTGATAACTATGTCATCCACATACACAAGAAGCACAACAATGCCAGCAGGTGTCGTAAGAGTGAAGAGAGTGTGATCAAGCTCTGATTTCCTGAAACCTCTTCCATTTAGAGTTGTGCTCAGCTTGTGATACCATGCCCTTGGTGATTGCTTCAACCCATAGATGGCCTTCTTCAGTCTCAGCACATTCCCTGGTTTCACCATCCCTTCTAGGCCCGGAGGTGGTAGCATGTAAACTTCATCTTCTAACTCTCCTTGGAGAAATGCATTCTTAACATCCATCTGCCAAAGATCCCACCCAAGGTTAGTAGCCACTGATAGGACTATTCGAATGGTGTGTAGCTTTGCAACTGGAGCAAATGTATCAATGTAGTCTTCTCCATAAGTCTGAGTGAACCCTCTTGCTACCAGTCTAGTCTTCTTCCTCTCAATCGACCCATCAGCCTTGTACTTGACTGTAAAGATCCATCTACTAGACACAGCCTTCTTCCCTTTTGGTAGTTCACTCTCATACCATGTGTCATTCTTTATCATAGCTCCTGCCTCAGCTCCTACTGATTCCTTCCATTCCTTATCTTCCATTGCCTCTTCATAGCTTCTTGGAATGTGATTCTTATCTAAGTTTACCATAAATGCACAATGTGCTTCTGGATATTGAGCAAAGGAACACACAGCCTGAGTAGGATGCTTCACAGCTTGGGCATTGTAGTACACTCTCGTGTTTACCCAACTGGAAGGATCCTTCCTCAGCCTTGTACTCCTTCTCAACACTGGCCCTTCTTGTGCCATCTCTTGTTCTTCTTCTACTTGTGGAGTCACTGCTTCAGTCTGTTCTTCAGCTTCAGCTCTAGCCTCTCCTTGTCTCTGATCTTCTTCATTCAGTTCTCCCCTTGCTGATCCTTCTCCACTTTGGACAGGAGAATCAGTTCCTCTGTTTCCTAGCTCACCTGCCTCTTCTAAGCCTTGGTCCTCTAGTTCAGATACTGATTCACTTCCCCCCTCATGTGCAAAGTGGGATGGTTCTTCTGCTGCAGCTGGAGTAGGTTCTGGACGCCTACTCTGATCCTGGGACACTCCAATTCCGAGCCCCTCTAGGATGTTTCTCAAGCAAGCAGCTCTTTCTGATGGCTGGGAGAGATCCTCCAAGTCTTCCCATGTCTGCTCATCATAGTATCCTTTGTCTTCCATGAATCTGACATCCCTTGACACTAGGACTCTCCTAGCTGTAGGATCATAGCATTTGTATCCCTTCTGTGAAGTGGAATACCCAATCATCATAGCCTTGGTGCTCTTTGCTTCTAGTTTGTTTCTCTGCTCGCCTGGTACAAGAACATAACACACGCATCCAAAGGTCCTCAGGTGATCCAAGACTGGCCTGCTCTTGTTGAGTACCTCAAATGGAGATTGATCTGCCAAGATCCTGGTTGGTATCCTGTTGATCAGGTAGCACGCAGTCATCACAGCATCACTCCAATACCTCTTGGGAACCCCTTTGTGGAACATCATGGACCGGGACACCTCCATGAGATGTCTGTTCTTCCTTTCCGCAACTCCATTCTGCTGTGGAGTGTATGGGCAGCTAGTCTGGTGAAGAATCCCATGTTGAGCAAGGTGATCACGAAATGCATGCCCAGTATACTCCCCACCATTATCAGACCTGAAAATCTTAATCTTGGCATGATATTGGTTAGTCACATAGGCTTGAAAATTTTTAAATGCATCAAGGACCCTATCTTTAGTTTTAATCAATGTTAACCAGGTGTATTTGGATTTTTCATCAATGAATGTGACATAATACTTGTAATCATCCCTAGATAAGCAAGGTGCCGTCCAAACATCAGAGTGAATTAAATCAAAGCAGTTTGCATAAAGAGTAGATGATCTCTGAAAAACAGTCTTACAATGTTTGCCCAAAATACATGCCTCACAATCATTATTTTTAAACATGACACCTGGTAACATAATGCTTAAGGCCCTAACATGTGGATGTCCTAGCCTAGCATGCCACAGAGCATCAGTACTTAAGGAAGAAACAGAACTAAACGAGAAACAAGAACTAGAAATAGGTGCAAGGTCTTCAATCATGTAAAGATCCCCCTTGGTTGCTCCTTGCCCAATCAACTTACTGCTCTTAATATCCTGAAACTTAACATCATTAGGACTGAAAATAACATTGCATTGAAGATCAGTAGTGCATTTCTTAACTGATAAAAGATTAGAGGTGAACTCAGGCATGTAAAAAGCTTTTGAATCCTTATTAAACAAGTTCAGTTTACCAATGCCCCTAATGGGAATTCTATCTCCATTTGCAATCATAACATGTCCAAGGGCAGGTTCTATGTCTTTTATCAGATTGTTATCACTAATCATGTGATGAGATGCACCAGAGTCAATTATCAATGGTTTATGCAAGCTCCTAGCAGTCTTGGTTCTAGATGTTTCATTTTCAGCTTTCAGGCTCTTAACTACTCCTAACAATCTATCAGTTATGCTAGTATGAGCAGTGGCAGTACATGAGATTTTAAAAATGTCTAACAGTTTATCAGAGATACTAGGTAATGTATGAGCAGAGTATGAGTATCCAAGAGTGTTGCCTAGCATTTTACCAGACTCCTTGAGGGCTCGGATGAAAGCCTCAAAGTCAGCCTTGGTGATCACCTCCTGAGAAGTTAGAGCTCTGCCTTCACTTTCACCCGCCTTGACATTTGGACTAGCCCCTGATGAGCCGGCACCACTTGCTTCAGCAGAAAGGTGAGCCTTAGCTTCTCTATCCTTGTTGAACTTGCTAGGCCTGAGGTGTGGATGTAGGATCCAGCACTGACTCTTCTTATGCCCCTGCCGCTTGCAATGCTCACAGCTTCCCTCATACTTCTCATACTTCCTTCCATCTCCACGGTACGCTGCCTTGTTTGCTTGCGCCTCTTCTGCTTTATGAGCCGTGGACATTCCCTTCTTGCCTCCAAACAACCCAAGAGAGCCTTCCTCCTTCTGAAGTTGAGCGCATACCTCCTCCATGGATGGGAGAGTAGGTGATCTCAGGATATGCTTGATCACATCCTGGTAGCTTTCATCTAGAGTCATCAATAGCCCAAACACCTGATCTTGCTCTCTCCTCTCAATGAGCGATTCCTCATCAGTTGTGTTGGGTCTAAGACTCTCAAGTTCGGACCACAAAGCTCCAAACTTCCCCATGTGCTTGGTGAGATCTTCTCCATCTTGCCTCAAGACACTGATGGTTTGCTTCAGATCAAACACCCGGCTTATGTTGGACTTGTTTCCATACCTCTTATGGAGCATGTCCCAAAGGCGCTTAGGAGTCTCAAAGTGCACGTAAGCTTCAAGTATGGGGAGCTCCAGGGAGGCATGGAGCACAGACAGCACCATCAAATCCTCTTGGACCCATCTCTTTGCTTCAGCTACCGCAAGAGTCTTCCCGTCGCCTTCTTCTTCATCTTCTTTGGCCACTGGCTCCGGACCATCATCTGTGATGTGGTTCCACAACCCTAGCCTTCCAATGGTAGTCCTCACCAACTGGGACCACATCAAGTAGTTCGAGCCTCCCTTCAGTGCAACCGGAACCGTCACCAGTTTGCTAAAGTTGGTCGTCTCCATCTCCTCTTCTTTAACACACAAGAACAAACTCGCAAATGTAAAGAAAGGAACAAGGATCTCTCAATACCAAAGCCAACCTGGCTCTGATACCATATGAGATTAGAGAGTAGAATAGGTATTGAGAGATTAAGAGAGATTTGGTAAGAGATTAAGAGAGGTTTAGAAGAGATTGTGAGAGAAATGGGGAGATTAAGTATGATCCATGATGAACAAGAGAGAGAGACTAGAGAGAGAGTAACATAACTCGCATATGTTAATTAATGAGAGAGTGTTTACAATATATAGGAGGTGATACTAGGGTTTAAGAAGAGACTAAGCATGTGAGGTCAAGTCTAAGGGAGCCTTTAATTTGAACCGGACCAATGAGCCTCTCCACACGCGTGGTCACTATGCTAAAAGTGAACCTTATCCTTCCAGCCTGTGCCAGCCTGTAGAGACGCTCTTCCTCTATCCATAAACGGTCATATGCCTTCTTTGGTCAAGGCAAAACATGATCAGACCGTGAACTTCTTCTCGCGGTAACATTTCTTTACCGCTTGGTCGATACCGTCTGTACGGCCGTACGGCCATGGTACGGACCTGTACGGACCGGTACGGACGGTTCTCCCTAAGGCCAATCCTTCTCCTCTTCTCCACATCACAACCTCTTCAACCCTGAACAACTCTCCTCATATTCCTCAGCTCATCTCAACAGAGGGGACAGCAAGAATCAGTTAATCATCTCCAAACAGCTAAGACCTCTAACCCTATTGATTCTGTATGCTTGAGTAGTACTGCTGATAGGTGTGATGATAGTATTACTTGATGCTAGATTAGGACATCCTCATGCTCGTGCAATTGAATTGATTATGCCTAATATGTCATTCAATCACTTGGAATGTGAAGCTTGCATCTTAGGGAAGCATTGTAGAACTGTTTTTCCCACATCAGAGACCATATATGCAAATTGCTTTGATCTTGTTCATTCTGATGTGTGGACAGCCCCTTGTATGTCTAGAGAAAACCAGAAGTACTTTGTGACATTCATAGATGAGAAGTCTAAGTATACATGGATCACATTGCTGCCATCTAAGGATAAAGTTTTTGAGGCTTTGTCAACTTCCTGTTGAGTTGAGCTGAATATATATGTATGAAGAGCTAAGGAGTTGAAGAGGAAAGGAGATGAGGAAGCTTGAGAGAGTTTAGGGAGAGCATGGTACGGACGTCCGTACAAGGCCGTACAAGCCGTACAGTCCGTACCATCCAGCATCGACCAAGACTTACCTTGCATCAGCCAAGTAACACGGTAACTAAGGTAAAGGGAAGGAACTTACCTTGAGGCATCAGACCGTTTAGGGATAAGGTAGAGCGCGCCTTGACAGGCTGGAACAGCTGGAAAGGCAAGAGCATCTCGGTCCAAGATGCCAGATACTCCGCGCATGTGGAGAAGCTAATTGGCTAGTCCAAATGAGCTTATCCTCTCCTGATTGACCTCACATGCTTTAGTCTTCTCTTGATTTCGAAAACCCTTGTATGCTCTCTCTATATATTGTAACTCATCAACCCTAATGAAGATTATGCAGTTTGAGTCTCTCTAATCTCTTAGACACTATGCTTTTCTCTTAGACACTAAACGGCTCTATCTAGTCTCCTAATCTTTCACAAACTTCTCTTAATCACTTCCTAAACACTCTCTTTATTCTGTTTACTCTAAGGATCTCTTAATCTCATATGGTATCAGAGCCAGGTTCATTTGAATCTGGGGTTTGATCTTTAGAGAGTTACAAGCTAAACGTCTTTGAAGCTACACGCGAGTAGTCTTGAAGGTGTTGAAGCTGTGGTCCGTTCTAGTTGAAGCTGTGCTACGTTCTGTTGGTTTGCGTGATTCTAGACTCAAGGTTGGTGTGTACGAAATCCAAGATCCAAGTTTTCAAGTCAAGCAAAGATGGAACATGGGATGAACATGAGGATGAAGGTAGCGGTTACTTTCAAAGGTAGCAACTACCTTGTGTGGTCTCGGATGGTGAAGACTGCTGTGGGAAGTAAGGGTTTGTGGGGGCACATCACAACAGGGGAGGCTCCGAAACTCATTACTCAGGGAGGAGATCAAGAAGAGGTCTCCAATGAAGCGGCTGTGGAGAAATGGCAACAAGAAGACATGCTGGTGATGACGGTTCTACACGCATCCTTGGACCCAGCTATCTTGGATGCCTACAGCTACTGTGAATCAGCCAAGGAGCTGTGGGACACGCTGAAGAAGGTGTATGGGAACACTTCCAACCTCAGCCGTGTGTTTGAAGTGAAGCTAGCGATCAACCGTCTTGCACAAGAGGACATGGAGTTCACTAAGCACTTGGGGAGGTTCAGGTCCTTATGGTCAGAGCTGGAGATGCTGAGGCCGAGCACAACTGATCCAGATCAGCTGAATGAGAGGCGCGAGCAAGACAAGGTCTTTGGGCTGCTTCTCACACTGAACCCGGCCTACACCCAGCTCATCCAGCACATGTTAAGGTCAGACAAGCTTCCGGACCTTGAGGAGGTGTGTGCACAAATCCAAAGGGAGCAGGGATCCATGGGTTTGTTTGGAGGAAAGGGGGAGCTCTCTCTTGCCAATCAAGCAGCTCATGAGGATTCAACCGAGGCTCCACAAGCAAACAAGGCATCTCACGGGAAGTACGAGGACAGGAAGTTCAATGGCAACTGTGATCATTGCAAGAAGCATGGTCATAAGAAGAGCCAATGCTGGATACTGCACCCACACCTCAAGCCGGCCAAGTTCATGAAGGAGCGTGAGGGAAGGGCAAATGTGACTGAAGGTTCAAGCGGAGCTGGCACCAGCAAGATCAGTGAAGTGGATGGGCTTGGAGGCAATGATGGGAATGGGAAGTCTCTGGTGGCTTACACAGGCGCCTCAAGCTCCCGCAGCAATGATGACTACATCAAGAGATCAGACCTTGATGCCCTCTTCAAAATGCTAAAGGAAAACGGTAACACTTACGGTTATTCCTTTGGAGCTTCTATGATTGCATATAAGGATGATCACTTGATTAGAGAACTAGTAGAACGGTTAGAAGCTAGGAATGAGTATAGGCATGCTTACATTGCTAGAACTGATAAGATGCATTCATCACTTAGTAATCTATGCCATAATGCTAAACGAGTAGGTAAACCATTGATTGTTGATTCTGGTGCATCACATCATATGATAAGTGATGAAAACTTGATTAAGGATATAGAACCTACACATGGGCATGTGATGATAGCAAATGGGGATAAGATACCCATTAGAGGAATAGGAAAGCTTAAGCTGTTTAACAAAGAATCTAGAGCTTTTTACATGCCTGAATTCACATCAAACCTATTATCAGTGAAGAAATGTACTAATGATTTACAATGCAATGTTATCTTTAGTCCTAATGATGTGAAGTTTCAGGATATTGAGAGCAGCAGGTTGATTGGGAAAGGGGTGACTAAGGGAGATCTCTATATGCTTGAAGAACTCACTTCTGTTCCTGATTATAGTTGCTCGTTTACTTCTGCTTCTTTGTTGAATAAAAATGCATTGTGGCATGCTAGAGTAGGACACCCTCATGTTAAAGCTTTGAACTTAATGGTACCAGGTGTTGTGTTTGAGAATAAGGATTGTGAAGCTTGCATTTTAGGCAAGCATTGTAGAACTGTGTTTCAAAAGTCTACTACTGTTTATGATAATTGCTTTGATCTAATTCATTCAGATGTATGGACTGCCCCTTGCTTATCTAGAGATAGTTATAAGTATTTTGTCACATTCATTGATGAAAAATCCAAATACACCTGGTTAACCTTAATTCAGACCAAAGATAGGGTACTTGATGCATTTAGGAATTTTCAAACTTATGTAACTAACCATTATCATGCTAAGATTAAAATTTTGAGATCAGATAATGGAGGAGAGTACACGAGTCATGCATTCAAGCAACACCTATCACAACATGGGATTCTACATCAAACAAGCTGTCCTTATACTCCACAGCAAAATGGAGTGGCTGAGAGGAAGAATAGGCATCTCATGGAAGTGGCAAGGTCACTTATGTTTCAGAGTAATGTTCCAAAGAGATTTTGGAGTGATGCGGTTGCCACTGCTTGTTACCTGATAAACAGAACTCCAACCAAAGTTCTGAATGAGAAGGCTCCATTTGAAGTTCTGAACAGGTACAAGCCAGCTCTTGATTACTTGCGAGTCTTTGGATGCCTATGCTTTGTCCTCAAACCAGGAGAGATGATCAACAAGCTAGAAGCAAGAAGCACTAAGGCTGTGTTCATAGGATACTCAGCTACACAGAAAGGATACAAATGCTATGATCCTATAGCAAGGAGAGTTCTTGTATCTAGAGATGTGAAGTTCTTGGAAGATAGAGGATACTATGAAGAAAAGAATCAAGAAGACCTGAAGGACTTAACATCAGACAAGGCCACCACCTTGCGGATCATTCTTGAAGGTCTTGGAATCAGTACATCCCAGGATCCGAGGAATCACGCAACTACACCTCCTGAAGTTGGTTCACCATCCCACCTTGATCATGAGGGAGGAGAGGAGCATGAGGAGCCTATGCAAGAGGCCAACCAAGATGAAGGAGGAGTAGAGAATGAAGGAGAAGAGAGCATAGGCTCGGATGGTCATGGACATGATCATGGTGTGACACAAACACCTTCTCAAGATGAAGTGGTAGAAGAACAACAGGAAGAAGAACCAGTTGTGCAGCCACTAAGAAGGAGTACAAGGATAAGGAAGGATCCTTCCAGTTGGGTAAACACGAGAGTGTACTACAATGCCCAAGCTGTGGAGCATCCTTCTCAAGCCGTGTGCTCCTTTGCTCAATATCCAGAAGCACATTGCGCGTTCATGGTAAACTTGGATGAGAATCACATCCCAAGAAGCTATGAAGAAGCAATGAAAGATAAAGAATGGAAGGAATCAGTTGGAGATGAGGCAGGAGCGATGATCAAGAATGATACATGGTATGAGAGTGAGTTACCAAAAGGGAAGAAGGCTGTGACTAGTAGATGGATATTCACAATCAAGTACAAAGCGGATGGAAAGGTTGAGAGGAAGAAGTCAAGACTAGTTGCAAGAGGGTTCACTCAAACTTATGGAGAAGATTACATAGAAACCTTTGCACCAGTAGCTAAACTCCACACAATCCGGATTGTACTAAGCTTGGCTGTGAATCTTGGATGGGGGTTATGGCAAATGGATGTGAAGAATGCGTTTCTACAAGGTGAACTTGAGGATGAAGTGTATATGCATCCACCTCCAGGCCTTGAACACTTAGTAAAGAGTGGGAATGTACTGAGATTGAAGAAAGCCATCTATGGACTGAAGCAATCACCAAGGGCTTGGTACAACAAGTTGAGCACTACTCTGAATGGCCGAGGCTTCAAGAAGTCTGAACTAGATCACACTCTCTTCACTCTCACGACTCCCTCAGGTATGATTGCTCTCCTTGTGTATGTTGATGATATCATTATCACAGGGAGTGATAAGGAAGGTATCATAGCAACCAAGGAGTTTCTTAAATCCATGTTTGAGATTAAAGACTTGGGAGAAATGAAATACTTCCTTGGAATTGAGATATGTAGATCCAAGGAAGGTTTGTTCATGTCCCAAAGGAAATATACACTTGATCTTTTGAAAGGTGCAGGTGCTTATGGAGGCAAGACAGCAAGGATGCCTATGGAGGATGGCTACAAAGTCCCACGAGAGGGGGAGATTGAAGACAGCAAACCTTATCAGGATCCTAAACTCTATAGAAAACTAGTTGGCAAATTGATTTATCTTACTATAACTAGACCTGACATCTGCTTTGCTGTGAATCAGGTGAGTCAACACATGCAAGTGCCTAAGGAACATCACTGGCACATGGTGGAGAGGATCTTGATGTATCTCAACGGCTCACCTGATCAAGGAGTATGGATGGGCTGCAATGGAAGCACTGAAGTGGTGGGATATTGTGATGCGGATTGGGCTGGTGATAGAGCAGACAGGAGATCAACCACAGGCTATTGCACATTCATTGGAGGCAACTTGGTGACTTGGAAGAGCAAGAAGCAGAAGGTAGTGTCATGTTCAAGTGCAGAAGCCGAGTATAGAGCCATGCTGAAGCTCACCAACGAGTTGGTATGGATCAAAGGCATCTTGAAGCACTTGGAGATCGATCAAGCAACTCCAATGACAATGCATTGTGACAATCAAGCTGCCATCCACATTGCATCCAACTCGGTGTTTCATGAGAGGACCAAGCACATTGAAGTTGATTGTCACAAGGTGAGGCAGATGATTGTGCTAGGGGTGATCTTGCCATGTTACACAAGGAGTGAAGATCAGCTAGCGGATGTGTTCACCAAGGCTGCAAGACAGAAGACAATGGAGTCCATTCACATCAGGTTGGGCCTCATTGATCTTGGGAAGAGAAGGAGCTAATCCCCTTAGCTGCAAGGTCTTTACTCTTTTTCCCTCATCAAAGTTTTATCCCATTGGGTTTTCTTTGGTGAGGTTTTTAATGAGGAAGATCTTGTGGCTGTCCAAGCTTAGACTTATACAAAGCTAAGCTTGAGGGGGAGTGTTGAGTTGAGCTGAATATATATGTATGAAGAGCTAAGGAGTTGAAGAGGAAAGGAGATGAGGAAGCTTGAGAGAGTTTAGGGAGAGCATGGTACGGACGTCCGTACAAGGCCGTACAAGCCGTACAGTCCGTACCATCCAGCATCGACCAAGACTTACCTTGCATCAGCCAAGTAACACGGTAACTAAGGTAAAGGGAAGGAACTTACCTTGAGGCATCAGACCGTTTAGGGATAAGGTAGAGCGCGCCTTGACAGGCTGGAACAGCTGGAAAGGCAAGAGCATCTCGGTCCAAGATGCCAGATACTCCGCGCATGTGGAGAAGCTAATTGGCTAGTCCAAATGAGCTTATCCTCTCCTGATTGACCTCACATGCTTTAGTCTTCTCTTGATTTCGAAAACCCTTGTATGCTCTCTCTATATATTGTAACTCATCAACCCTAATGAAGATTATGCAGTTTGAGTCTCTCTAATCTCTTAGACACTATGCTTTTCTCTTAGACACTAAACGGCTCTATCTAGTCTCCTAATCTTTCACAAACTTCTCTTAATCACTTCCTAAACACTCTCTTTATTCTGTTTACTCTAAGGATCTCTTAATCTCATACTCCAAGCATATGTAACTAACCATGACAATGCTACTGTGAGGTCTACGGTGATGATAATGAGGAGGAAATACCACCAGTCATCCTTCAGAATCACTTGGCTAAACATGGGATATAGTGCATCAGACCAGGTTTGTCCTTACACACCACAGCAGAATGGGGTAGCTGAGAGGAAGAATAGGTCTGATGGAGGTGGCTGACAGATGTATCATGCTATGTTCCAAAGAGGTTTTGGGGTGATGCTGTTCAGATGCATGCATCTTATCAATCGGATTCAACTAAGGTATTGAAGAATCTGTCTCTTGAGGTGCTGAACAAGAGAAGCCATACATAGATCATCTGCGTGTCTTTGGATGCCTATGTTATGTCTGGATTCCAGGAGAAGAGAGAAACAAGTGGAGGCAAAGAGCACTAAAGCAATGCTCATTGGGTACTCAGTAACTCAGAAGGGGTACAAGTGCTATGATCCAGCAACTAGGAGAGTGTTGGTATCTAGAGATGTTAAGTTTATAGAGGCAAAGGGTTATTATGAAGAAAGAACTGGGAAGACTTGGAAGATCTGTCTCAAGAACCAAGAAACATGGCAGAGAATCTGAGGAACATCTTGGAAAGGCTTGGGGTAAACATGTCCCAAGAGAAGGTTAGAGAAGCTGAAAGAACTACCCCACTTGATCATGAGGGGGGAAATGAGTCTGAATCAGGAGTGCAAGAGCAGCACAAGGGGATTCAGGTCATCATGATCAAGAGGTGACACAAGAAGTAGAGAATTTTCCTCAGGTGGATGAGCAGGGAGAGGTTCATGATCAAGAGGAGGTGAGTGAGACAGAAACTGAGGTTCAAGCAGAGGTTCAAGCTGAGGATCAGGTTCAGGCTTTGCGGAGGAGCACAAGGATAAAGAGGGATGCTTCCAACTGGGTAAACACGAGAGTGTACTACAATGCCCAGGCTGTGGAGCATCCTTCTCAAGCCGGTGTTCCTTTGCAGAATATCCAGAAGAGCACATGGTGTTTATGTGTAACTTGGATGAGAAGGAGATTATACCAAGATATTATGAAGAAAGCTATGAAGGCACAAGGTTTGGAGAGATTAGTAGGGAGATTGAAAGGG